>NW_010531248.1:0-49782 GCF_000687285.1 Phaethon lepturus | reverse complement strand
GGGCCGGGAAGGGCCGGGCCGCGCCGTGCTCCGCGAGGCGGAGCTCACTGAGCTCTCTCGGTCTCTCCTGAAACGGGGGGCGGTGAGTGCGGGGCTGGCGACTCTTCCTCAGGCGGTCCCTGGTCGTACCTGTCCCGCCCCAGCCCCGCCGAGTGAGGAGAGGGGAATGCTGCAGCAGGTACGCTGTGCTGCCGGGGGCGAAGCCGTGGCGGGCGGGGGGGGTTGTGGGGTCCCAGGGCTCCCCACAACAAGGATTTTAACTCACTCAAGATTTTGCAGAGTTAAAGGAAGAAAAGCCAAGACTAAAAACCAGATCTGCTTAAGAATGTTACTGTTGATTTTACACACGTGTTCAGATGTCATAGCTGCTCTATGGCCTAAACCTCATAAGGTTAAGAGACACCCATTTTAGCGCAGCTTACGTCCCAGCATTACCATGGTCCAGAAGGCGTTTCCATTCCGCTCTGTTTGCCCTTTCACCACCTGCAAAGTCTCTGGAAATGTTGGACATGTGTTGTTCAATACCTACATATTTTCTTAACCCTCTGTAAGAAGGAAAGATTTGAGAATATTGTTTCTGGATTAATATTTGTATGCACTTAAACAATTTTACTGCCATATTTGGAAAGCAGTAATTGAATGGACTTCATCCTAAATGCTTTACATAAGTCTCTCAAAGTATCCTGTAGCTACATATTTTAAGAATCTTTGAAGGCAGTTGTTTTCATCGCAAAGGAAAAGTCTTTGAAGAAAGCTGTACAGTCACACAATTGTGTAAATGTAAAGTACAGTAATTGTTTAAACTGATTTAGGATAGATAGTTCAAAGATGCTTTTGTTTATGTTACATACTGTGAGGCACCAACAAGGAGCCATCAGCAGAAAAATTTTTAGCAAAGACATTCCAAGAAAATTGGTCCTGAATACTAAATGGGATTGAGTATTAGTTCTGTGCAAGTCCTGTATCATTCATGTGTGTTTACATTCCTGGGTCTTGATATATGTCATCTTTGCATATGGAAGTACAGCACTTGATAGAAACTCTTGAGACAGTACAGATAATAACAGTAAATAAGAGTCATAAAGTTCTTAATGCTTCTGTTACTATTCATTTATAATTCTTTTAATTAGTAAAACATATTCCAATCTATCTTCTCAACATGGAAATATAAAGACATTTCTACAGTGTAGAAGCACTGGGGAGCTTGTTGAAGACATCTGCAACTGGCGGAAGTGGGGTAAGGAATAGAAGGTGTACAAAGCTGGGAAAAATGTTTAGGAAAAAAATAACAAAACAGCAGTGAGAGGATGTAGATCCCATTTGGTTTTCCTTCTTGCTTCCAAATATTGATCACACATGCTGCAAACATTTAAGCATATATATTAAATTGTTTTTGTAGATAAAGCTACACAGCTCCTTAGAAAACCAGGACTGTACATACCAGCAGTATGAGAGTTTTTCCAAATACTATATAAAGTTGGGCTGAACAATTGATCACGTAATGTAATCTTTGGAATGATCAGACCAGCCTATAAGATTAATCTTCTATAAGAATGAGAGAGTGAAAACATTTAAGGTAATAATGCTTTGAGAAACAGTGGAGGATGGAGTTACGAATGGTGTCTATACTACATCAAAACACAAGCTCTTAGAAGAGGTCCTATATGAATTCTCTGAATTTTAAGGTCAAGTTTCATCAGTGTTTTGAAGAGACTTCCAGGTCATGGTTGCCTGCAAAGGACTGGACTTCATAACTTCAGCACGTTCGTTTCAGAACTATATTCCGGTTTACAGTTTTATGTGGAAAATATACTCTTCAGCAGCAGTGTATTTTCAAACCTACCTGAAAGTTTAGATGGAAGAGAAATGTCTTTGCTTTCTGTAGAGGCAAATTTGAAATATGGTTAGTTTGGCTCTTACCCCGTATAATCTTCTTGAGGAATCCTTATTACGAGATAATTTAAAGCAGGAATTAATGACTTCTAAAAATATTTAAAAATATATCTACTTTAGCTTGGAAAAGATCAGTCTTCGTCTTTAACATTTTAAAGGTGCATGGAATGATGTTTCAGTCTTTCTCTGAAAACAGTTTTCATAGAGCAATGTTCAAATAAAGCACATTGCAAGCTTGCAGACACCAGCAGGTGGATTTTACTCTATATAAGTACTTTATGTAAGCGGAGTAACAGTATAGAGACTTTTTAAAAAATAAAATAAATGGAGAGGTGCTTATAAAGTCACAGTTCAGCATGTTTCTTCAGAAGGGTTGTGGAGTATACTGTACTGCATGGTGTATAATGTAGTGGCTACACAGCTTTCTAAAACATTTAATGGTCAAACCTTGAATGGGAGAATTTCTGCAAATCAGGCCCAAGGTATGTCATGTTGGGCACCAGGAAAGCAAACAAACAAATGACAACATTTACAGAAAGTTTGTTTTAAGGGAGCTGCTGTGCAGCACAAGGGAATACTCAACTGCTGTAATCACCGTGCCATCTGTTCTCATCCTCTTGTCCCGTATTCTGCTAAGTGCGTGCCTCCCAACCTCTGCAACCAGGGAAGAAGGATCTTATAGGAACACTAGCTTTGGTCACTGTTCAAGGGTTTGCTGCTTTGAGCAGTGTGCATTAGGATGTGATATAAACCAAGCCACAGGAGATGGTATCCTTAAAGAGATGCTCAGGAATGGTTGAGTTAAACTGTGACTGTTACAGGTCAGAACTTTTTCATGCTCAGGCAACTAGCCTTCTGCCTTCTAAGATGTGTAATGTAACAATTGCCCCTGTACTCGGCACTGGTGAGGCCACAGCTTGAATACTGTGTTCAGTTTTGGGCACCTCACTACAAGAAAGATGTTGAGGTGCTGGAGCGTGTCCAGAGAAGGGCAACGAAGCTGGTGAGGTGTCTGGAGCACAAGTCTTATGAGGAGCGGGGTTGTTTAGTCTGGAGAAGAGGAGGCTGAGGGGAGACCTTATCGCTCTCTACAACTACCTGGAAGGGGGTTGTGGCGACGAGGGTGTTGGCCTCTTCTCCCAAGTAACTAGTGATAGGACAAGAGGAAATGGCCTCAAGTTGCGCCAGGGGAGGTTTAGAGTGGGTATTAGGAAAAATTTCTTCACTGAGAGGGTGGTCAGGCATTGGAACAGGCTGCCCAGGGAGGTGGTGGAGTCACCATCTCTGGAAGTGTTCAAGAAGCGTGTGGATGTGGCACTTCAGGACATGGTTTAGGGAACATGGTGGCTCTGGATTAATGGTTGGACTTGATCTTGAAGGTCCTTTCCAACCTAGTGATTCTGTGAATAAGTAAGTAAAGGAAGAGACTAACTGCATAATCTGAGAGTGTTTTCATGCCTGAAAGAGATGACCTTGGTTGTTTGAAAGCCTGTCCATTTTCCCCAGCTGTCAGCTGGTCTGCTGAATGATAGCACCACTCCAGCTCCATTGGATCCACAACGCTGTAACAAAACTATGGGCAGCTGAAATCAGCTTTCTGCAATAGCCTTAGAAGTAGGAATTTTTGCCAGTCACAGTTAAAAATGTAATAAGAAATTTCCTTGACCGGTACATCTTGATATATCTAATTTACCACTCCCTGTGCATATAGCTTAGTATTCAGAATATGTTTTCTTAAACATTATACTTGTGATGAAGTTCTCTTTTAAGAATATGGTAAAAGATGATTTGAAGGTCTCAAGAATAAGTTTACTGATGATCCAATCAATAGTTACACGTACATATATTTAGAAACTATCTTAATTGGTGTAGAACTCTCTTTGAACTCTGTTAGCAGATGAGGTAAGCCCTAGGAGGTTTTTAAGTTATGGTGTTGACCTCTTAGCCAACTGGGCATGAATCAGGAATTTGCTTATGTAGCAGTATCAAATGCTATGCCGTTATAAACTTGAATTCTTAAAGAGCACATCAATGAAATAAAAACATTTTGAAATCAGTTATGCTTTCCTGAAGAGTTCCTTATGTATAAAATGTGCTGAACATTTTGATAGAAGAATAATTAGCAGCTACTGAGTTAGATTTTATGGAAGACTGACTTTTTTTCTATAAAATGTCCTGTGCATGTCTTCATTTAAGAAATAGGAATATAAATTTTATTGATGGTATTTACTTCTATGCTGACAGTCCTATGTCAGGATAGATAAAAGCTATATTTTCTATGACTAGCATTTGGGCATACAAACACATAAAGCACTGATGTTCAGTTTAATTATTTCCTATTGTAAGCAAACAGGCGTTGTCTTCTATGTTTATAGTAATGGCATGACCTAGAGGAAATACAGTCCAGGGCTGTCTCTGTTGATCATGCTGATTAGTTACCTAATCTGATTACTCTTCTTTGTGTTCCATATGTCAGATTCAAGGCAATAACCAGCACTAATGTATATGGCCTGCTGTAGTTTACAAAAAAAAAAAAATTGCGTAATGTAATTAATAGACATACAGTGATGTCCTGCCTTTAACTTGATTAATGGTCTGCTGTGAGGATTTGCTTTTGTTCATTTGTCCTTTCTTCTCCTACGGTGAACTTTCAGCTATTATTACTTGCATACTGGTTTTTGTAAGGTTATAATAAAGTTGTCACGGATATGTTTATGTACATGGAAATGTGATTTGAAAAAGCATTTTCAACTGAAATCAGTTATTGGTTCAAGAGACTCTAATTATTAAGTTTATGCATAAAAATTAGTGATACATACCCAGGAACAGTGACTTCACTGTAATGTTTTTTCTGTGTTTCTGGTCTTAATCATTTGAAAAGCATTTTCAGAATATCCTAATTTTAAAATTCTGCATGTATTAAATCATACTTACCTAAAATTAATTGTATAATGAAGCTTTGTTAGAATATAAGGTATGCAATCATGTTTCATCACCTCTTCTAGGCTATAAACATCAGAAGATTTTATTTTTCTAAATATTTTTTGTATTCAAAAAAACCTGACTTTACACATTATCTTTAATTTTAAAATGCCCTGAGTGGATTTAGAGGTCTGGGTTAAATCCTTCCTTCATTGGTTTTACAATCTTATTAATTTCAAAGGAGCTTTATATGTGTAAATGAAGAATAAATTTGACCTTTTGTTTTGAGATACAAGCTTACAGGGCAACACTACTTGTTAATCCTCTCAAAGAAATCTTTATTCGGAATCTAGTTCCACTGGATTATTTGCATGAGTAGCAACTGCTGTATCCACCCATGTTAAAATATAACATATTTTAATGTTAGTTTTTATTGTTCCAAACGTGTTTAATATGAGGGTTCTATCACCTGCTTGAGGGTTATTTAAAATCTTAAGTTACTTCTTTTCAAAAACCGAAAGAATGTATTAGGATCTATAAACAATGCATACTATCACCTACCATTATGAGAGAGCAGTGCTTTTAGCAAGTATTATTGGTCAACTCTACTTTTTTCCAAAGTGACGAGGAATGTCACTTCTGAATTTTTTAGTAATATGAATGATCCTACATAAGCAAATTTGTTTTATTTTTAAATTATTTTTTTAAACTAATGAACAGTGCCTAAAGATACACATCTGTAACATCAAGGCATTTTTGAGTTAATGTTGACGTAATATTCGTAACCTTGTCCTCATTAGTTACTGTAGCACATATGGTATGGAAGATCACCTACTGCTCTTAAACCATTTTCCAGTACACCGTATGTGCTGTAACACTCGGACACAATGGGGTGAATAAAATACAAGCTGAAATATGTCAATGTCCTTTTCTTTATTACTTAGAAATCATGCATCTAAAATATAAAGGCAATTTCAGTGCCTTAGTCAAGCCCAGGTACATCACAGGCAGCGATTAACATTCCGTAGAATACTCAATTTATAAGCTGTTATGCATTCTAACACCAGTGAACAAGTTTGTGATTCCAAATATGACCTTTAAAAGGCCACAGAAATTCCAGTGCAGTACAGAAGGAAAAAGCGAGAGCATCAGTGGTCTTCCAGGTCCCTGCTGTCATGGAATTTACAGAGTAAAAATGCTGAAATTGAAAGCAGCAGACCATGTGTCATACTACAGAGGAAAAGAGCGAGCTTAACCTTGCTGTTCTGTTGGTGAAACATGAGCCAGCAGTGTGCCCTGGCTGCAAAGGAAACTAACAGCACGCTGGGCAGTGCTTCAGCTTGGAGAAGACATCGGTGGGATCTAGTAGCAGCCTTCTAATACATACAAGGAGGTTCTCAACAAGAGGGAGCTAGGCTCCATAGTGGTGCATGGAGTGAGAGACAGCAAACAAATTGAAACGAAGGGTGGTTTGGCTTGATACAAGGAAAAACATTTCTCCGTAAGGACAGTCAGGCAGTGGGACTGGTTGCACAGGGGCATTGTGCTGTCTCCATCCTTGGAAGTTTTCAAGACCCAAGTGGACAAAGCTGTGAGTAACCTCAACTGACCGTGTAGCTGACCTTGCTTTGAGCAGGGCTTTGGACGAGAGACCTCCTGAAGTCCTTTCCTAGTCTGAATTACTCTAAGATTCTATATTCAGTCTAATATGAATGGCTGGAGAGCAGCCTGGCGGAAAAGGACCTGGGGGTGCTGGTTGACAGCCGGCTGAACATGAGCTGGCAGTGTGCCCAGGTGGCCAAGAAGACCAACAGCGTCCTGGCCTGTATCAGGAATAGTGTGGCCAGCAGGAGTAGGGAAGGGATTGTGCCCCTGTACTCGGCACTGGTGAGGCCGCAGCTTGAATACTGTGTTCAGTTTTGGGCCCCTCACTACAAGAAGGACATTGAGGTGCTGGAGCGTGTCCAGAGAAGGGCAACAAAGCAGGAGCTCCTGGTCTGGAGCACAAGTCTTATGAGGAGCGGCTGAGGGACCTGGGGTTGTTTAGTCTGGAGAAGAGGAGGCTGAGAGGAGACCTTATCGCTCTATACAACTACCTGAAAGGGGGTTGTGGCGATGAGGGTGTTGGCCTCTTCTCCCAAGTAACTAGTGACAGGACAAGAGGAAATGGCTTCAAGTTGCGCCAGGGGAGGTTTAGATTGGATATTAGGAAAAATTCCTTCACTGAGAGGGTGGTCAGGCATTGGAACAGGCTGCCCAGGGAGGTGGTGGAGTCGCCATCTCTGGAAGTGTTCAAGAAACGTGTGGATGTGGCGCTTCAGGACATGGTCTAGGGGACATGGTGGCGCTGGATTAATGGTTGGACTTGATGATCTTGAAGGTCCTTTCCAACCTAGTGTTTCTGTGATTCTGTAATATATCTGGCTTAACTGTGATAGATTTACACAAGGCCAGATATGTAAGAAGTTTTCCACTCCCTCTAGGAGCTGAAATGATGTGACTCTATAGAAGGCTAATAGTGATTTAGAGAAAATAACATCTATCTCCCACCTTCCTTGTCTTTCTCCCTAAAGCTAAGTAGTATGCTAGAGAGGAAAAATTCCTCCGCCAGTCCCTGGAATTGAGCAGCGAGAGCCCTGAAGGGTAGTTTAAATATTATATAAACATAATAATTACACAACAAATTATGATAAACCTATATTTCCTGTTGTTACTATTTACTCACTTTTACTTAAAGTTTTCAAGAAGATCCAACTTCCTGCTTTTTGACTTGTAGCAAACTTCATCTGTTAGTTTTACTTTTGTTTATTGGATGGTACAATAAGCCATTATTTTGATGTTTATTCCACTTACAGCATTACTGTACAGAATACAATAAATACGTCATTTCCATCATAAAAGTATAAAAAAAATTCAGTATGTGCAGAAATTTTCTTTCATGTACTTCAGTGATATTGGTGTGATCCCCATCAGCAGCTAAAAAAAATGCACAAAGATAGATTTTTTTATGTAGGCATTCTAAAGCCTGTGGCCTCATAATCTGGTTAACTTGAGAGATTCACTTGTATCTTTCAAGTTTGTCTTTTTTTTTTTTAATGTACCATTTTTCAGTTAAGCTAAGATTTGGCCAACATGATCCAGCAGAAGCAAGAAAGCAAAAGGTATCTGAAAAATGTGCTTGCTGCAAATCTGCTGTCATTGTGTAAAACATCAATTAGCTCCATAATGTGTGTAAGTTGAGATAATGTAATAAAATGGAAATTTGGATATATGCGTCAGAGAGAAAATGTGTGTGCAAAATGAGGTGGTCACAGCGTATAATTCCATTTTGTGTTGTTCTTTTTATTGTTTGGAATTTCCATTCCTCAATTTCTATTTTCTTTCTTTTCAGGAGCCTGATTCTGAATACACTGTGTTTCAGGTAAAATTCTCTTCATAATATAAGTCTCTTCATAATATAAATAAATACAATTATTTGATACAGTTGTTAGGAAGAATTTCTGATACACTGAATAGTACTTGTTGTTAAATCCTTAATTGCCAGTATCCTATTGGCATAAAATTGTTTTTCGTCATTGGCAAGGCAGTACATTTGATAAGGGGTATTTTAAATAGGCAGCTTTTATATTTGACAGAAGTTTATTTACCTCATTTATTGGTTCAGTAGCTTAGTGCCTTCTAAAAGTTAAATGGAATCTATCTTGAACTGAATGACCTTCATCTGCTGATGAGATTAGGAAAAAGCCAGCGTGTATTTCACAGACAGAACAATGCCTATGCTCTTAGGGCTCACTTTTATGTTCCATTCAATGCGGTGTAATGGCAGACTGTAACCCGTGCCCTTCCTGCTCCTGCAGCTCATTCTCGCTGCCTACCTCGTGTAGAATCTGGTAGTCTCGAAGCTGTATGATAAGCATAAGTGAGGGAAGGCAGAGTAATTGATTAGTTTTCACTTTGTCCACATTAGCAATAGATTACTGCCATGGGAGGAACCGTAATGTTTTGATGGTGACATCTTTTGGCTCCAGCCCACAGTCAGAAGAGATTAAATGCAAAATGGTTTCAGTGAAATACTGCCAGATATCTTCTTGACTTTAAAGATTACGCTTGACAAGGTAGTTGTTGCGTTCTGGGGTTTTCATTGTGTATGGAATAAAATTTATGATAATGGCAAGGATTATTGGAGAATGAAACTTCTTAGAAATGCGCATTACCAGGTTCAGGAGATACATTTAGATTTTAAGTTTCTCTTTTTCAATTTGGTTTTTGGACTTTTCAGGAACAAGAGGAAGATTCTTGATTCAGTGACAAACCAGTTCTCAGGAACTAAGTAAAAAATGCTTTGTCACTTTTCTTTCTGGAGTTTAGACTTCTTAAGAAATATTATATCATATTTCTGTACTTAGGTACTTAAGATATTGCTTCCCTCTTTAATTACTGTTAGTTATTGTAACGTTCTGTTGTGATTATGAGTTAAGCAAGCTAAATTACTATGTTGTGAATATGTGGTTTGTCTGAAATGAGCTGTCCCTTTCTTATTCCTACTGCTTAAGTGCCCATTTCATAAAAATGCAGGTCGTCTTCGTAAACGCCAAACATGTTGCTTGTCACAAACCAAAATTACTGATCCTGCAAAGAGAGAGCAGATAATATAAATGGAATCTGAGGCAATAGTTTGAGTGGAAAAACTTGTGCTAAGTCGAGGTGGAAATAATATTGTCATGTGGTTACTCAGAAATGTGTACATTTATTTTTATGGCTTTTTGTGATTATATGTAAGCGTTGCTCTCACTGTGGTGGTTTTGTGCTGCTCTTACTCATTTTAGTTGAAGGTTTTCAGCTGAAGTTCTTTGGCATTAGTTTCAGATTAAACTCTTACAGGTTTTCACTGAGTGAAAAATCTGTGCATTGTACTATAGTAAATTACTAAAAATGTGTACTTCCTTATGAACAGAATTGTTAAAATTTTTATGGGTAACTAAAAACTGCAACACAGAAAGTAAGCTTCATACAAGGATAGAGTAGCTATAGGAAATACCAGGACTACTGGTACAAATTCTTTACAGAAAGTCAGCAAAAGTTGAAATTACTCAGTTGTTAAGAAAATCTTTGAACCTTGCATGAGTTTTATGTCTCATGTGATAAAAGACACCTTTACTTTATGAACAAAGAAAATTTTGAGATTTGTTGGGGAGGGTCAGTTTTAACAGAAAAATGTACATCTCTCAGGTTTTCTTTTAAAAAGTAGAACAATAGCCATGTGCCGTAGTTCTAATAAAGTCCTATGTGACTTTAAATGAATAATTTTATGAATAATTATTTTGAAAAAAAACCTTTTTCCTATGTCTTCCTTTATATTTGTGTGTCAGTATACATTTCTAATTCCTTTTCCCACGTCTTGATTTTTCAGATATTCAGCATAACTGTGTGCACACATAGAAATGGTACTTTTATTTCATATGGGTCTTGTAACTTAGTTAGGGATTTTGAATTGTCTTCTTGTCTCCCAAGGTAGAAGTCATCTTTCTATAGCTTAAGTAACAAATTTGATGTTTTTCTCTCTCTTGCTGTTTTGATCGGAAGTCCTGTAACAAACATTGCTGCAGGCAATACTCTAATCTACAGAGTGGTGTTTAATTAAGGAATAATATACAATATTTGAATTTTTTGTTGGCTGTGGAGCCTCAGACTAGGAGCTTAAGACTGGAAGAGCAGCCTAAGGAATCTATTTTTTATGACAGATATGTCCAATAATGACAAAGAGACATACTGCTTTTAAAAACACATTACCTGACGTTTGTTATTGGAAAAATCACAATGATATGCCTATGTTAAGAACTGGCCCCAGTTTTAGCAATTAGTGTAGAGAAGTTGCTTCTTTCAATTCCCAGGAAAAAATCATTACTATGGACAGCTTTTCTTATCTGTACTAGGAAATTAGCCTGTGTTTGGCTACACTGAGAGCTCTAATTTCAGCATATTCCCAATATAGACATGTTTATGTCGACTTGAGACATACATGTCTTTGAAAAAAGCAGAGTACCGCCAAAGTGTTAAAAATTCAACAAAGTACATACTTCTATAGAATAATGACAAACAGTTAAGGGTGTTGAACATCCAACTGCAAGTCTCAATGCTAATTAAAGGTTGTCACCCTACTACGTAAGAAGAAACTGAAAGATAATAAAGCAGATCTGGATTATGTCTGGCCTAGATTCAAATCATCCTGCCCTGTTCCTTTATCTTCATACTTGAACAAAGGTTTCTAACTGTGGTTGAACTGGCTGGCTAAATCCCTCCTTTGCTTCTCCTTGGAAGAAAGAACTTTTTAAAAGAGAGTTAAATATTTCAACATTTTTAGATATACTTTGTTTTTGATAGACAGTTACAAAGTTGCATAAAAATACGAGGACAGTGTAGAGGAAGGGATGTTCTGAGAAATGATGAATGAGAAGTGTCCTGTTAAATGATTACTTAAATTATTAAATAAGCCTGAGGTCCAGATCTTCTCCTACCTCTTGTATAAAGAACAAATGTTTCCATGTGTTTGACCTTCAGTAGCATCAGTCTGTTTCTATTTTGAAATCTCTCCTTAGCAAATATTAAACCTGCTTTTCCACCAGATCGCTGTACCCTGTGTCAGAAAAGAAACAAATCTAATTGTTTTGACAGTGATTTTTACTCTGGAAAATTTATGATGATCTGTTCAGTATCTGAAGGAAGATCAGAGATTGGTCTTGTGGGTCCCTTTATCATGCCAGCTCTCCGAGTACATTACAGGCATATTAAGTTATCAAAGTGGTTGGATCTGCACTTATTTTATTGGTACTTCTTTATGGCTGCCACAGTTTTTTCTTTTCCCCTTTGATTTGGTGTCTCTACAGTCTACACAAAGCTTGTCACACAGGCTAGAATTATGCTTGCCTTTCCACACTCCTCATGTAATCCTCCAAGACATTTAATGTAGTAATTTGTCAGTTCAGTTCACTAACAAGTACTCCAATAATCTCACAATCTGAGGTGCTTAATCTATACGTTTACACACTTTTTACAGCTGATGCTTTGAACAAAGAAGTTGAACAAATTATCTTTCTAAAAACTGTCACTTGTGGATAGTAATGTACTGTATCTTTAACCGCTGGTTAAAAGATTTTACTTCTTTCTTTACAGATGCCTGGAAAGGGCATTACTTTGCATTGCAGTGGTTTACTTGCCTTCCTCTCCCATCCCAATTTAAATACAGTGTCTGTCAGAAGTGGGTTTTGAATGGGGATTTCTTCAAAAACACAAGATCTCAGAGAGTTGCCTGTGACCTAAATTAGTCATAACTTTTCATGAGGCACGAAATTCTGTCCTCCAAACTCAGTGACTATACATGACTATAGCTATTCCATTCCAAAAGAGTTGTCTAAGTCTTGGTCCCCTTTCCACCTCTACCAGGCAACTGATGGGTATATGCACCTTAGTTGCATTATAAATAAAAGATATTTAAGTGAATATCTTATTCAAGCCTATTAAAACTGTGAAGGGAATATAATTTTAAAAAAGGCAAAATTACTGATTAGATGATTTACTTGGTGTTTTGAAGATATTTTACTTTTTACTTTATCCTTATTCAGGCTGCCTGGAGCCTGAAAACACGAGCTTTGACAGAAATGGTGTACGTGGATGAAATCGATATAGATCAAGAAGGAATCGCAGAGATGATGCTAGATGAAAATGCCATTGCTCAAGTCGCACGTAAGAATGACTTTCACTTAAATACATTGAAGCAACGAGCTCTTTTGGTCAAGATTGTCATCCAGCATAAAACAGTACATGTGAGGTGACCTGGTATAGCTTTTAGCTGTTGCTATTGAGATCTAGTCTAAACCTCCCCTGGCATAACTTGGGGCCATTTCCTCTTGTTCTATCACATGTTACTTGCGAGAAGAGACCCAAGTAACGCATCCCACCACAACCCTCTTTCAGGTAGTTGAAAGAGAGATGAGGTCTCCCCTCAGCCTCCTCTTCTCCAGGCTAAACAACCCAGCTCCCTCAGCGGCTCCTCATAAGACTTGTGCTCCAGACCCCTCTTCACCAGCTTCGTTGCCCTTCTTTGGATGCGCTCCAGCACCTTAACATCCTTCTTGTAGTGAGGGGCCCAAAACTGAACACAGTATTTGAGGTGCAGCCTCACCAGTGCTGAGTACAGGGGTACAATCACTTCCCTACTCCTGCTGGCCACACTATTTCTGATACAAGCCAGGATGCTCTTGCCCTTCTTGGCCACCTGGGCACACTGCCAGCTCATATTCAGCCGGCTGTCAACCAGCACCCCCAGGTCCTTTTCCGCCGGGCAGCTCTCCAGCCACTCCTCCCCAAGCCTGTAGTGTTGCATGGGGTTGTTGTGACCCAAGTGCAGGACCCGGCGCTTGGCCTTATTAAACCTCATACAGTTGACCTCAGCCCATCAATCCAGCCTGTCCAGATCCCCCTGCAGAGCCTTCCAGCCCTCCAACAGATCAACACTCCCACCCAACTTGGTGTCATCTGAAAATTTACTGAGTTATCATATTAGAAACTCTTACTGGGTGGACTGTCCACTCTTTCTGTTGTGGAGTAAAAAATTCAAGATTCACAGCACTATAAAGAACAAGTAAGAAACAAGATCCTAAATGCAGCCTGCCAGAAGAGAGAGAATCCTGAGTTTTGGTCCTTATTTTAGCATCACGTATGTATTTAGTTGGTTCTACCAAAGAGATAATGGTTATTACCTTTTTTGTATTATTTAACTTTAAATACAGCTGTAGCCAGGTGGCTACTATAATACTGGCATCAGAGGTGCTTGTATCAGCATGGGTTAAAAAAGCTAGAAGCTATTCAGATCGAGCTAGAAGTTATCAATTTGGACAAGTGTACTAAACTTGCTTAAACAATGGCCTGGTAATTACCTCTCAGAGAGGTAATTACAGCTTGAGCGCAGGAGAGAGAGAAGACTGAAAAAGGGCAAACTTGGAGTTTATCTTGGGGAAAAAAAGAAGGAAGGAAATAATGTACCTATCAGTTTAACTTGAGTTCTTGGAAAGATGTGGGATAAAAGCAGTTTGTAAGTATCTAGAAAGTAAGTAGATGAGTAACAGTGATTTGTCAAGAACTGGCTGTATCAACTTAAATCTAATTTTTTTCTGTACATGGTAACAAGCTGTGATAAGACCAGAAGGTATAGCTGTCATATCTTACTTCTAAACAAGTTTTCAAAACCACCTCTTAGACATTCATTTAGGAGGTTAGAAAAACTGACTAATCAAATGTCGGTGAAGGTGATGGAAAGTCTACATGCAGGAACTAGTAATTCTTAATGATCCACGTCCATGTCAAAACAGAAATATGTGAAAAGAGGGACCCTTCATCTGTTCACCTGGGCTCAAGACAGTTCAGTATTTTCATTGATGACCTTTGCATATGGATGAGTTTGAGCACTTTGCTGTGCCCCTAAATTGTGGGTGGGGGTCCTACATGGGTCTAATGATATAATTCTCCAGCTGCCCTGTAGCTGAAGGTTTTGGTTTATTTACTCAAGTCTGGGTGCTCTTTTAGTCCCAGTTGGAAAATACACCATTTCAAATTAGCATGATCTCATTGTTCCAGTAACTTGTCTTTCTTCAAAGCTATCTATTGCTCCTAAGGTGTTCTTGGGAATTGTTGTGGGTTAACCCTGGTAGGCAAGTTAAGCCCCACAGAACTGCTCGCTCACTCCCCCCAAGTGGGATGGGGAAGAGAATGAGAAGGGCAAAAGTGAGAAAACCATGTTCATTGTGGCAGGTTTCTTGCAATTTGTCAGTAATAATACTTGGTTTTTGTCTTCTTTGCCTAGTGCTGTGTCCCCTCAGTTTGAACAAAGACATTTCCAGTTTATTGTAAAACACAATCATTTTTTGAAGTCCCCTGGACAAAGGTGTAGTATCTCAATGTGAAGTGAGAAATGCTCCTATTTTATAGGACCAGGAACATCTTTGAAACTCCCTGGAACTAGCCAAGGTGGAGGCCCCAGCCCAGCTGTTAGGTATGTGACAAATGAGCAAATCCTAAATTTAACTTTTGAAAATTAAATGCTTCAGATATAAATGTTTAAATTCTCTATCGATAAATACCACTCAACATAAGGATAATATGCTTAACATCTTCAGGCCAGTAACTCAATCAGGAAGACCTATTACAGGATTTGTGAGACCCAGCACGCAATGTGGACGGCCAAGTACTATGGAACAGGCTATAAAAACACCTCAAACAGCTCTCACAGCTCGTCCAATTACTAGTGCTTCTGGGGGATATGTCAGGCTAGGAACGGTAAGTTGTTTGACTGTTTTCAGAATGATGGCTTTCTTGGTCATAATATCTAGTACAATGACATTGTAGTTGACCTGAAAGCTGCGTTCAAACTCAAGTTTGAAGGTGAGTGTTTTTAATTTTTTGCTTTAAATTGTGTTCAAACTAGAGTTTGAAATTGTTACTTCTTGTTAGTTTGGTAGTTTGTTTATATAAAAAAGTACATAAATTCACAAGTTCACAAAAATTCACATAAATTGCAAATTCACAAGTTCTGTGAGACTCATTTTTATTCACTGAAGGTCATGAAAAGACTATGACATGATTTCACCACAAGTATGTTGAGACCTTCTCCAAGTTTTTCAATTTACTACAAACCAGTTACTAATCTCTCAGTGTCTGTCACTTCAGAAGATAAGGAAAATAAACTGTACTGGTTTTATCCTCTTCTATTGGCAAAATCAATAAACTGCAACTGGCACAAATACGTAATACAGGTTAACATCATGTTAATAGCAAAATGTGATATCTTCTCACTATTGCAAGTATGAACTGATCTTCCTAAATCTTTCTTGAAGATTTTTTTGTTATGTATCCCAACTACCTTCAGTCCGCCTAACAGTTAGTCCAAGCTACATGCTTAGGCACATTATGGAAATAGTGGAGAGAGGGAAGAAAAAGGTAGTTCCAGAAGCTAATTCATGCAACCTCTTTCAGGAACTGTATGGGAGTAAGACAAATTCCTGGCTTTCAGAAAAGATGCAATTCAAGTGAGAAGAGTCTGTACAGCACAGTAGAGCACTGCATCTACAGATGCTTTGTTTGTTGTTTCTTTTTCTATACTTCTACTATTTTGAAAATTTTCAGTAAAAGTGTAGGGGAACTTCCCACTTAAAAACTTATTTCTCCCCTTCAGGCTTCAATGATAACAAATCCAGATGGCCCATTCATAAATCTGTCTCGACTGAATTTAGCAAAATATGCTCAAAAGCCCAAACTGGCAAAGGTATGTAACTATTTTGGTTAATGTTGTGATAACTTTTTCTTATTTTCTGGCATCATTCTAATGTAACTGTACATGGGATTGGGGATACAAACAACGATGAACTGTGTTGTGGATGTAAAGTTCAGAAAAATAGTGTGTTACTTATCTTTTGACAGTGGTTACCAAACTTGAAATGGACAACATGTCTGAAGATGTTATGTTGGAAGTATAACCTTGGAAAAACATTTATATGGAATAAAATATTCCACTGGTAAATAACTTTGAACTGTGCATATAGGAGTGATGAAGGGCAACTAAAAAAAAAAACAAGGTGGAAAAAACCCAGCAGAACCCTCCTTCATGTCCCGAAATGCAGTTCTTTGTACAAATAAATGGAAATCCTGGCCTAAAAATGTTCAAATGGTTAGGATTTTTCCCTTTGATTTTATGGCATGAGTTAACACTTCTTATATAAAAAGTTTTTGTCTTCTTGTTCAGAATTCTTCTTCATTTTCAATTAAGATCTTACGATCGACAGCCATCGAAACTGAGACTGCCAATAGAACAGGTTTATCCAGGTTATCTGCCCAACTTACGGGTTTCAGCTCTGAATGGAAGGGACCTAAAAGTTGTGTAATGATTTATCACTCTGTGGCCTTTCAGTTGAATCTTTCCCCAACGCCACCAGTTAGTTGTGTAGATGAAGATGTTTTCTGTGCATACTTTGTTCACAAAAAACAACTGTTGGGCCGAGACCAGCAACTCATTTTGCACAAGGTATCAAACGAATATCAGATACACTCTCAGGAGCTATATTTGGCTAGCAATGTAGAGTTGAAAGAACCCATATGTATTCAGTCTATTTTGAGAAAGGTAGTAGTGGTGAACACTGTTAGAAGACTAGCAGTACCTGATATTCTACTGGTGGAAATTAGCTCCTCCAGGCCAAAATTTTAGTTAATAATTTTTCATGAATGATTAACAAATTCCTTTGCTTTTTAAAACATTATCTAGGCTGATGTAGGCCGTTGCTTGCCAATGAGGTTTTCAAAGGAAATAAATTTTGTGTGGTTGCACTGTGTTCTTCACCCGCTCCTTACATCTCTGTCACTTAGCCTCTTAACCAAACTAAGCAGAAGAATAGATACCAAATATAGTAAGTTCTAGTCTGGCAAGGTAATGGAAGAGTTCCAAACTATCATCTGAGGGCAGTTACGAGTCTGTTCTTTATCAGTTCTGAAAAAACTGCAAGCCTTTTGTCCAGTTATGTCCTTGCCAGCACACACATTATGCTAAATCCATCAGAGTCTGTGAAATAGGGAGAATGTAAGAAACCTAGGAAGGATTAAGAAACACAAGACGCATCCATAAGAAATTAGGCTTAGTTCTTCTGCTTGAAGACAGATAGCTTTTAGTTGTGATTGGTAACTCTATATACTATTTAAGCAGGTAGGTTAGCTTTCAGATGAAATACTTATTCTTAGCAACAGCTCTCAGGAATAAGAAGTCTATGTGTGCTTAAGAATTTTGTTTCTTAATTAGCATTTTGGGGGATAATGGGGTAGCTCTGTCTTCCTTCAGTTTCGTATGAAAAGAGGCTTAAGCCAAAAAATGTAAAGCGACAGTCATAGAAACATCCATAGGCAGCAAGTGTACTTGTCAGTATTATGAAGCTAATACATTATGGCATTAACATTTCACACAGAATGGAAGACCTAAGTTTAAATTTGGAGCTACATGGATTTATAACTTTTTTTAAACAAGACAGCATTAAGGCTAAAGCCAAAGCAGGGGGTGAGACTGCAGACTGCACTCTGTGTTAAGAATCATTGATAAAGTTTTAAAACTCTGAGCTGTCACCTCTCCCAGGTGCAAAAAGATGATAAATCTTGCAACTATTAAATTCACATAATTATTCTGTGTATTCATGTTGGTATATACTCCTCCTACATACTTCTTCCTTATGTGTTTGCAAAGTATACTCATTGCATCTTTTTTTAAGTTAGATTATCTATGTTTTCATTGCATGACTAGGTCATCCGATGTTTTGAGGTATACAGGAATGTGGCTTCTCGCTGACTAGCATCAGTCATGTTAAAGACTATTGCAGGATACCCCACAGTAGACATACGAGGTATCACCTGTTGCCAGAGAGTGCCTCTGGTAAATCTCAGCAGCTGGTTTATGGCATGAAACAGGAAGTTTTATCTTTTTTACCTTGTGGATTTTTAATAGAGCTATTCAGATAACTCTAGATATTTTTATCCAAGTGAATGTTCAGTCATTTAAATCCTTTTGAAGGTCAGGGCCTATGGATAACAGCAGTAAACTCCTTGTGCCAGCCAGGCAAGAAAACATCTTTTTTATCTCTTTAGATTTACTCACTTTTACTGAATGCTTCCCTGTTGCTTAACTAGAGAAGGCAATGTTCTGATACTTCAGAAAATAATGTTTTCTCTTCTTTTGTTATCCACCTATTTTAATCTCCCTATAAATTTGTCTTTATTTATAATTCTTTAATGTCTTTTAATTATCTGTTCAGAGTCTTTTCTGACCAAAAGTAGAAGAAAAGTAGGTTGTAGTTTACTTTCCTCACCAGACGTGACAATTCATTAGTAATTCTCTAGTTTCCTTGAGGTAAATCTTTTAAGAATTTTGACTAAGAAAAGCTGGCAGAAGAGTCACGGAAGCCCTTAGAAGACTTATTAAGTCTTCTAATAATAAGAATTCTTCTAAATAATAAGAATTTAGAAAAACATTCTGTTCTTCTGAAGCAATTAAGACCTGGGATTTGGATGCAGAAAAAGATCAATGTTCAACTCAGTTGAACCTTGTGTTGTTAGCATGCATACTACATTTCTGAGAATAGAGGCTCCCAGTCTCCATTTAGTTATCTAATGTCTTTCAACATCATTTTATTTACTTAAAATGCCCCGATTGTCTGTTATATACACTCCTATATTCTAGTGCAGAACAGCTACAAGGTAGTATGACTTGCTTAGCTTTATACAGGAGTAAACAAGTTATATTGCTGTGGGCTTATGAGCAGTTACCACAGCACAGCTGATGCATGTAACTTCTTTAAGCTTTGGATTATGATGGTGTGTTTGAGTTTCAGAAGGGCAATGTTGTTAGCATTTATAATTTACAAATAAAAAATAATCTTTTGCTTTACTACGGATCGCAAAATTCTGTAGGGTTTTTTTTTTTTTCTTTCTTCAAGGCAAAATTTGCTCAGCTTACATTCTTAATTTTAAGTAGATTTTGCACTACATAAGCATCTAACTATACATTGCAAAAAGTCTTTATTAGATCACTTGTTCATTTTACAGTTAAAAAGTTGTTAAAATGGTACCAGGTTTTCAAATCTATACTGACTTTCAAATTATAGTTGCCTTTTTTTTTCTTGTTTAATTTACTTTAAGGATCAGAGATAAGAGACAATTCCACTAATCTCTTGCAACAGATTAAGAACTAAAATGCTTTTCTGTAATGACAATGTAGCACATCTATAGTTTTTGTCTAAGTCTTAATTAAATCTAAATGTCAGCAATTGTGATGTGTGAATGTGATTGCTTTCACAAAGAATTCGTTTCTGCCTAACATAACCAAGATTCTGTATTCCTCTAAAATAATATTATCAATTTTTATCTTCAAATATGACAATGTTTTAAATATTCTTCCTGACAGGCGTTGTTCGAATATATTTTTCACCATGAAAATGATGTAAAAAATGTGAGTAATTACTCCGTTTTCAGTTTTTATTAAGTATCGTTCAGTTATTTCTGTCAGTATTCTGCTAAACTAAGGACCCAGGTAGTACATCACATCTGCATACAGAAGTAGAGCATTAAAAGTTGTTTAAGAGAGAGAAATCCTTTCTTATAGGAGTGGTAATCGGGGGTGGTAATTTGCAAATACCAAGATATGGATTGCTCTCTTTTTTGAGAAGCAAAACATTCTAATGCTTAAAACTAGGTCCCTCGTCTAAAAATGTGATAAGATCCCTGTATCTAATGATTTCATGTTAATAGAATTTACTGGAGCCTGAGCAGTAGCTGAAAACTACATGTCAAGTAGCTGAACTGCCTAGAAAATTCAGAGTTCCTGACTATTGCGAGTAAGCAGTAAGTTACTGAAGACTGTCCATTAACAGAAGAAGGTGCAAATATCTGACAAATACTTAGTGATTGAATTGAACATCATTTGACATTTTAAACCACTGAGATGATTGTTTATGCATTTGGGTGAAGCAGAAGGAAAGGTATTTGGTGAAACTGCAGAAAAATAAAATATCAATAAGACTTCGGACACTTTTTCTAGAAATTTAATTCCACAGTGCTGAGGTGTTTTGTGGCCTCAAGAGAAAGATTATATTGTCAATGTGACTGTCTATAACATTTTTTCAAAAGTTTTCCTAATTATACGGTTTCCCTCTTACCCTGTTCAGAACTTTTCTTCTGTGGTCGTTCTTATGTTACTGCACTGAATGGGTAAGATCAAGTTTGGGTACATGTTGTTTAAACTTTCAGAAATAGATGAAGCTTGCAGAACTTTTTTTGGCAGTACACGCAAAGAAATAATTAATTGATTCAATGGATAAAGTGTCAAAATATTTCATTATTATGTTAGATATATGCACCCAGTTGAAGTTGAATCAAAATTTCTCCTTGAAGTTTGTTTGAAAGAACTGTTTGTGTCAATAATGCATAGCTGGCTAAACAATTGCTGAATTTTCTGCAATACTGGGGTGTTAAGATCTGAAGTTAAACCCTCCAGTTAATCAATAACACACAAAAAATATTTGTTGTTGACATAGATTAGAACCTTTTCCAAATGTACTGCTATGTGAAGCTTTTTAATCTAGTATCAAATGATTATAGTTGTACACTGTCAATTTGTTGCATAGTGTTCTTTTAAGAGGATTGAATTGCAATGCACTACTAATCCAAGATATGGTTGAAACAGTACGTGTAAGTGTCAGAAATGTCAGAGAGAAATAGCAGTTAACATTTACATATTCTGATACTGAATATGAAGAAAGTGCCTGGGTTTTATGCCACTAATAATTAAAATTTAGGTTGTTTGTTACTGAGAACTCAGTTCACTAAGAATAAAAGGGTCACTTGATGAGATCCCACATGTGCCTGTGACCTACACTTTAAGGACATGCAGAGTCTCTAGGCTAGACAGATAATGTAATATAATGCAAGGAATTTTCCAAGCACTCCAGAAAAAAACTGTAAGATGTTTTTACACTGTACTGCATGTATTTTGAAATCCTTGCTGAGAATCCCAAATCACTGTCTTGCGGGAAAAGTTTTGCCTATGGTTTTTTATGCACCCTAGCCATTTGAATAAGCAAAGAAGTGTCAGCTTAGTCACCACTATTTATTGTGTAATGAGAGGGAGATCAACATGTTTGGTTAATGATAGCGTCTTGTAGGAAAAAAGTGTCTCATTTCACAGTTTGAGGTGCCATTATAATGTAGTATGTATCTCTGAAGAGATTTTTTTTTTTTAAAACTATTCAGTTTGCTTTCTCTCATTTGCTTTCATGCCTCTCTTCTGTGCTTTCTACATGATTTTCAATATAATTCTGTTCTCCAAACTTTCCTCTCTTCCTTTTGAACCTCATCTGCATTGGTTTTCCTTAAAAAAAAAACCAAAACCAAAACCAAAAAAACCCTTCAACTTCTGCTTAAACTTGCCTGCATTGCTGCTTATTCACCTCTCCTACCAATGGCTTTTCACTAACCCATTTTCTTGCCTCTCCCTGAAAAGAATTTGGTTGCTTAGGATTCAACAGAGAAACAACATGTGTTACCCGTTTAAAAGTTGATCTGGATCTTGCTTGATCACCCAGTAGAACATTCACGGACATTTCTTGCATCTTTGTATTACCTGCTAGTGTGTGATGTTGCACATCCTCAGAAAAAGACCCACAAAACACTTTTCTGCATGACACGGGATGAAAGCTTGGAAGGATTGGGAGCATGGGAAATCGGCTTAAGTTTGTGACTGTATAGACTGAAAAGCCTCTACTTGTTGACTTTCTGCATGGGTACAATTGGAAGATCAGTTCCTGCAGTTTTGCAAATAAAACACAAAGTAGTGACAATATCCTTCCTTTATCACTGTGCTGATCTGGAACAGTCTGTACTGTTCCCAACTGTATTATTATTTGAGAAGCAAAGGCAGTTTTATTATTTATCTTCTGTTTAGTATTCAGCCAGTACATAGAAAAAAAAAAAAAGCCTCAGCAATTTCATTTGAGAATATCATTAATCAGTGTGCATTCAACTGGACAAATAATGCTAGAAACTCGGTTCAAATTAAAAGTAAATACATCAGTAATCTATCAATTATCAGAAACATGGGGATGCAGAAAGAGAACAGCACTGAGCTTTTTCAACAGTTGAAAATGTATTCAAAAGTATTTCATCTTATTTAATGAAAAATGAAACCCTCTTCTGAAGAAATTACTAGTACCCTATCCATTATTGTTCTTGATTTGTTTCCTTTTGAACACATATACTTAATAACTGACTTTCTGTACCACTTGAGCTATTCCTAAAAGCCATTTTATGGGCTAAATGCTGTAAGAGCAGGGCAGTTTAAAAGACTTGTCCAGAAATAGTTCAGCTGCTACTTTTTTCAGCAGTAAACTACTGTGACATTGTATTCTGCCGTTATTCACAGGTGGGTACTGATGACAAGACACTTTGTCCTGAGGAAGAACAATGAGTGTACAATACATACTTGGGGCCAGGAGTCATGACCTCTGATATTTCCTTTGTTCTTCCTAATACTCTGAAGTTTATACTTTATGATAGAAATCTCTTTGTAATGGAATTATGTTTACAAACTACAGAAATCCAGAAGACACTCACCAAAAGAAATTGTGTTAAATTGACTATGGCTAATGTAATTTACTCAGCTATCTTCTAGACTATCCTGATTTGTCTACAATAAGACTTAGTAACTGTTGCTGGGAGAATTACTGCCATTCAGCAGCACATAAAAGAAGCTGCAGAAACTTGTTATCGTTTCCATCTATCTAATTTCTTGGTGCATACAGTACTATGTATGAAATTACTAAGTTTCAAACAAATGCACATTTAACAATTTAATTTTGCAATACAATAGTAAATTACCACAACCCTTACAAGATGTTTTATACTGAGTTACAGCTGGTAGACAGTTTGGAAGTCTTGGTTATAACGCAGTTTAGCTAAGGAAAGTAACGGTAAAAAAAAAGAATCTCAGAATCATGAACACATTAAAATTAAAGAATCGACATTCTTTTTCATTTAAAACCAGCTATGATTCATTCTTTAAGAATTTTTTTAACAGAAACCCTACTAAATATTAGGGGATTTTATGATTTTTATTTGCACAAATGTAAGAACTGAGAGTAACATAGATTTGTTTTGAAAGGCTTCCCAGGGCTAAGACTGTTGTTGAAATGGGCTCCTGCACACATGAGTAACTAGGCTAAGTGTTCTACAGAGCAACAGTTTCAGCTGACCAGCATTTCCAGATGATGAGTTATATCCTAAAGTTTGTTAAAACTTTTGGGACAGTCGGTATGGGGTTTTTTCCCGATATGTGCGTTAGAAGAAAAAAATCCTTAAAAAGGCATACCAGTATCTCCCAATCCACAATCCGTGCTGGTTTTCCCTTCTGGTTATTAATATGACTGCACCAACATTCAACAATGGACAATTCAGTGCAGGACAGGCGTAACACTTATACTGCTCTTATAGATTGGTTTTACATTAACATGCTGTGCAGATTAAACATTGATTTGTACCTAAACTTTAAAAAACAAAAAGTTTGCAGCAAACTGAAATTGAAATATGCTAGCAGTTGGTATTGACATGGCAAGGTGAAGACTTTGACTTTTAAAAGTCTGTTTTAATCAATTTACTAACATTGCAAAGGCCACACTGTCAAAAGATTTTGTTGTAATACCAGCAGAAAGTCTAACTATTAGCATGCAAAAAGCTGACATTGATATGCACAAAGCCTTTTCAGGTGAACACTTTTTAGAAATGTTGGTAACATTTGTAGTATTTTTGGATTAAAGTTTTTGTGACCGCTTGTAAGGTATCAGAAACAGGATTTTCCTATTCCTTTCCTATGTCCTCAATAGGAAGGTATAAAAACAGGACTTAATTTCAGAAACTAACTTCAAAATGAAGTCACACTTTGTTTCTTGATGTTAGTAGTAAGATCCCAGTAAGAGTTCAGGATCTGCATTGACAGATAAGCTGCTGATGTTAGTGTCTGCTAAGCCTGAAGCAGTCTTAGTTCCCACTTTCCGATAGCAGCCAGGATCGTTAGCCTTGCGTAAAATAGTTATCAGAAATAATTGGGGTGCCAGAAAGCAAGCTGAATGTTTAGCTACAGAAGGGATCATTTTTTGAAATTCAGTCCTTCTCCTTGAATACTTGTCATCAGAGCACTCTAAGGAAAGCTCTGTGAAGGATGTTATTTGCAGTATGAGCCTTAACTCATTTTCAGTGGCTGCTCGTGCTGTATTAGAAGCAGGTGTGGTATTTGACAGACACAAGCATTGTTTATACATTTGTAAATGCAACAGAAGTAACCAGTGTGTAACATCAGCTACTTTACTTTCCCAAATTTTCCCTGTACTGGAACAAAATTGTTCATATACCTTTAGAAGAAAGAATTTGTCTGGAAGGGAAACCACTAATTTCTGTCTTGAAGCAAGCTGCTTCCCCATTACAGCAGTAACCTCTGTTGTGCAATTTGCAAAACCATTAAGAAACAAAGGGCAACCAAAATAAGAGCTGCCGTCTGAGGTCTTCCACGTAACTGGAAGAAGCAGTGACTTCAGAGTTGTAAGCTTTCCTCAGTTTTCTCTCTCTTGCCACAGAGGCAGGGAACGACAACTGTCTCTTTCTCTTTGAGGACAGCATCGATACAACTCCGTAGCCTGAATTGCTACAGAAAACAAATTATTCTTTCTCACAGAGCCAAAAGAGAGCAACTTGTCTAACTTGTCATAGCTCCACTGACTTTGCTGTGCTATGTCAAATCTACACTCATTAATTACTTCCAACCTCATTTTGCTAGCAGGAAGGAAAGGAATCAAACCCAGAGGTTTAGATGCCACTAAATTAGGCTCTTTCTAGTATTTCAAGTATTCGGATTATTTTTTTCGTGGAAATTATTGGTTCCTCTGCTACTGAGTGGCCAGTGCACAGAAACTTTCCATATTTTTTCCCCATAGATAGCTAGTTTCTGATTTCTGTGGTCTGCAAAATGTTTATGAAAACAAGAAAAACGCAAATTCTTTGTTATAAAAATACTGCAGTAAAGCTTTTCAGACTATTTCTGAAGATATCTCTAAAATATAAGTAACAAACATAGCATGGCTTTGATATGTTCTGGGGCTAAATGGCATTTGAAAAACACAACGCTAACAATTCTTTCTTTGGTAGGTTTTGGTACAGAACATACATCTATTTGTTTTAACAGAAATGTTGCAATTATAGCTAAAACATGAAAAGCCATAGATTCTGTCTGTGGTGGCTGGTGGTAGCACATTGATTAGCATACCTACTTTTCCAATATGCAAGATAAAAGAGATTTTAGACCTCCACCCTCTTCAGTAGGTATCTGTTTCTTAGAATATTTATCTATTTTTCCTATCTGTCATAAAATAATTATTTACATCATAGACTTTTAAAAGGAAGAAGTATTTCATACTGTACACATCAGAGAGTTCCCAGAAGTGGAGGCAGCTTGATAGTATCAATGAGACAATAATTTGCACAGTATTTCAAACAGGCTGAACTGATTTCTTTGTGTCAGTATATTTTTGCTTGTGTTTAACAACTTTTAGTGAACAAGGATGAGAAGCTTGGGCAACGTGTCTTGGCTTACACAAATATTCTATATATTCTGTAGCAGCACTTCAGGAGTCCAATCAAATTAATTTTATATTTTCCCTTTGAATTACTGGAAGCTGTTTGGATTACCTGTTCTTATAGGGACAAATTATCCTTTCAGCTACTTTAAGCACTAAGCTATAAAAATAGTAAACATAAAGCAATGCCTCCACCTCAAGTTTACCAGGACTTTTTGTTCAAAATTTTCTCTTTACAAAAATCTTTACATTGTTCACTTCATGTTGTTTTTCTTTGTGTAAACATTGAAGTTACTAATGTTAAGATGATGCGTTTGTTTTGGAAGGCTCTAGATTTGGCAGCCCTTGCCACTGAGCATGCACAATTCAAGGACTGGTGGTGGAAAGTCCAAATTGGGAAGTGCTACTATAGGTAAGCCGTTGTTCATTTCTTCTCTGATCGATGAGTGTGAGTGCAGGACCTGAACTGCCGGGTCTGTTGCGCAATGCTGAACGCTGAGAAATAGTTCAGTAAGTATATAGGTGGAGAGCGTGTACTTACAGTTAGATCTCCTTTAATATACAAAGAGATTATGTTTAACTGCTTGAGGTAAAGGCACCAACATTGAGTACCTTTAAGTAACTGAATTAGTTGCATCTTCACCTTTGTTAATGTGTTTCAAAGTCATTGTTTGAAAAGTCAGTAAATAAATGCAAAGAACTGATGTTAAAACAGACCACATAAATTTACAATATTAGCTTGAGAAATTAACTGTCAATGAGGGCTTCAGATTGATGAAATAATAAAAAATGAAATATTCACATTAGACACTTTCTGCCAGAGATATATTGCCCAAGAAGTACCAGTTTCAAAGATGCCAGGGCCTCAGGGATGGCACCCCATTACCCGAGCATCTGATCCAAATGACTTAGGAGTACCCCGACGCTGTGCAGCGATATGCCTCTTAGCAGGGAGCAGAGCTTGTTGCAGGAAGTTTAGAGTGGCTGCTGAGGATTTAGCAATGGTTGTAACAGCCAGTTGTGCCAAATCAGGTGAAACTCCTCCTGATACAAACCTGCTTCCCATAACTCAAACAAGTACTGTGGCAACTCCTCCTTTCATTCTTTACAATATGTTTGTCCCATGAATGTAAAACATATGGATTCTGTATTGGTTGTTAAAAAACTGAAGCATCATCTGCAGGCTTTTACAATTCTACAAGCAGTTCTTGTATGAACAGGCTGATAATACAAAGCAATTAGCCCTTTAAAATTCCATGTTTGTATCTTGGCTTGAAACTATTGCTTCTCTTCAGATGCCCAAACTAATGAAATTCTTCACTATCCTTAAACTTTATTTGACATTCTTCAGAAGGTTCGACTGTTTTTTGAGCTTAGAGGTCATTCATCATTTTCAGGATTTTTAGACTAAAGCATCCAAGCAGGCACATGTAATGCCAGGATCCAGAATTACCTTATGTCCCCATTGCGTGTGTTTCTTTGTTTTGGCTGGCTTGTTCTGGCTGTGTTTTGTGTTTCTTCACCAAGTGTATGTGCTCTTTGGTGAAGGAAAGAAAAGACAATTTGCATATGAGAAAATATACCTTTTTGCTGTTGTTGGTACATTTGTCTTAATTTTGTAGTCTATATAGCATTTATAAATTACTGCAAAATATTCTGCAGTAATACTGCAAAACAGATGTTTTTGAGACAGAACAGACTTCTGTGAGGTTCATGTGCCATACGCTGCCCCCTCCCAAGTGATCTGCTTGGACTGTCTTAAGCTGTGGTGCCGTTTACAATACAGCATGTTTTCGATATTAAAGGTTTTTAATATCGGCAACAGAAGTTTCACCATTTCCCATACGAGGCTAGGAGAAAGTGTTTTATAGATGATTAAGCATTCCCGAAACTTTACAGTGGAGAGTATCTACACGATCTTTGCCACAAGTGAGGAAATTCTGCTCCAGAACCATGTAGGTAGAGGTTGAGGTATGACTTTAATTGCTCGTTTTCTACTGTCCGTTCTGTACAAAGAGCAGGATGGAGTCCTACGAAAATTAATAATCATTATTCAGTTAGCACCAGAAGGCTGCATGTACAAAAGGGGAACAAATTTCATTAATTTTCCTTTTTCATAGTTTTGAATGGTTGTCTTTGTAACCTTAATATATTTAACAGCATGTTTTTTGTTAACATAAACACAAATACATGACCTTAAAGTATGCTTTTGGGCAGTTCATGTTTGATTTAGTGTGCACTGCTTCATTATTTAATAAGCTTTTTTTTAAAAAAAAAACAAAAACAACAAATGCCTTCTATATCTGTCTGTTTTCTCTTTAGGTTAGGATTATATCGTGAAGCTGAAAAACAATTTAAGTCAGCTCTCAAGCAACAAGACATGGTTGATACAATCTTGTATTTGGCAAAAGTAAGTCATAGGTTTGCTTGTTCAAGAATGAAGTGAAATTCCAGACTATCCCTGAGAAGTCTATACACCAGAATAGCTGAGTATTGAGCTTGATACATCATTAGGTTTATAGGGTGTGATTTCCATATAGACCTGAGGCAATACATGCTAAGAGTTGAAACTGAAGTCTGTAATTTACAAAAAGATTTTGGAACTTCCAGATTTCACAAAAAAATCCCCAATAACAACAAAGAAACCCCTCCTATGTTACTGTATTCTTTGCTTTAAACTCCAATGAGGATTATATAGCTAAAGAATTATTTGAGTTGCAGTATGAAGAGCAATGTAGCTATATATTGTCTCCTAGGAAACTAATGCATTAAATCAGTAAGTGAAGAGTGAAGCTCAAAATCCTAGTTTCACAAGCAAAATCAAAACAAAGTGAGCTTAAAGGAAGGAATCAGAGACCTTAAAACAGTGAATGTTCTGTCAAAATAAAGGTATTAAAAGCTTTAAAAGAACAAGTGGCACAGCTAAGCCTCAGAATTACTTGTTTACCAGGGTACACATCAGATTCTAAACATTTTCCAAGGAAAGGTGGCCTGTGAGAAACTAAAACTGCATTTTAATTCCTCCTGTCCTAGAAAGAGATGAAGTCATTTGCTCTTTATCAGCTCCCTTTGAGCCAGCTGTCACAGGCCTATCCAAAACTCATCACTATAGTCAATAATTCAGATATTCATATTATGATATTTGCATTACCTTTCCATTTCTTGAGCAATGTATGTTTTGTATTTAAATGATCATTAGTTGTTATCTGGAGACTTGTTAATACAGCAGTTGGAGTTAGTTTACTCAATTGAGCTTAGTAATTTTAGATTTCTGTCACTACCAGGAGTCATTCTGCAAAGCAAAAGAGCTACGCAGAGTGATTAAATTGTCAGAGTAATTGGATTAACAAACGGTGATTCGTAATGGGAGATATGCATCCCTCCACATCATTACTAGGTCAAGTAGGAGCTGCATTTGAACTTCCACCTCCCACTCCATAGACCAGCTCGCTCAAGTATAAAGCATCACACAACGTGATTTAGTGACTGTGGGTGGACAGGCAATACAGTAGGGCACTGAGATATAGCTCAGTCTGACAGGAATGAAAAGATAAGACTGGAGTTAAGCAGCCATTAAAAAAATAATAGGATTGCATCAAGTTGTGTGCAAATAGACCAATACTACAGTACCAATTAGTTTTCTGTTTATATTCATTATTACAGCAGCTATCTTTTTTTTTTTAATGTTTTCCTGGAAGCCAACTCTCCCTTGAAATGTAGTTTATGAAAAGATGAAAGACCAAAAGAAAACAAAAAAATAAAGTATCTTTAAAGAAGTCAGGGCTGCTGAGAAGTTACAAAGTATTTCATGGTCCAGAAGAGTTGGAAATGGGATATTTTTACCGGAGTTAAAAGAGATACCAAAAAGAAAATGGAGCCATTTTGCATTTAGCATCTAAAACTTAATGACTATATCTGTAGTACTCTTAAAGAGCAGGTCCCTCCAAAGCAGCTGCGAGAGGTGGAAGTTGTCCTACCTATCTTTTAATTTCTTTTGCCACTCACCTGGACAGCAGCTCTACAGTCTGCAGAGATGTTGGACAGTGAAATGCCACTCAATATGGGAATTACGTAGTAGAGTACTGTGGCTGTGTTGCCCTACCGTAATATTTGCACAGAGGATCTGTAGTGAGTGCATCTTTGGAGTGAACCTCCAGATGAAGCAATAGAGCAGACTTGAGTCATAATGCTCAGAAAACATACTTCGTAAACAAACATAAAAATAATAAAAAGGAGCAGATCTAGTGGAATTTCCTGTCCTACATTTTTTGCCCTAAGAATATGAAGATAGCTGTGCTTCATAGCTAGATCAAGACAAAAAGCAAGCAAGCAAACAAAACAAAAAACCAGCTAATTAAAATTTTGTCTCAGTTCAAACAAAGAAAATATGAAAGTATTTGTAGGTATGGCAGTGTGCACTGGCTTACTACACATATTTAGAGTAAACTGTACAAGTCACTCACATAGGTGATACTTAGGAGCAAAACAACCAGCCAAGGTTCTTCTTAATTAAGAAGTCATACCCAGCTATCATGTATTCTCTTTCATCTATGTACTTTCCACTAAAACTCTTTGCAGAATAACTTAGTTGTAGAAAACTGTTGCTAGAAGAAAATAAGGAGCATGACAGTCACAATGGAGACAATTACTTAAAGTTCAAAATTTAATGCAGGCTCATTAAAATTCATCAGAAGCTGCTGCATGGTATATAAATTAAAAACTATAGCAAATTACTTGAAGTCTGGTTTAGATAAAGCAACATGCCCAGATAGAGTGCATTAGGAATAAATTGTTGATTTAAAGCACATTCATTGATGGTGTCATTAGTGCAGTCCTAGTTTACCAAGTACCATGCTCCCCCAAAAACCCAAACCCCTTGTTCTTTTATTGCTTTTCACAAGAAGGAATTAGTTTTCTAGCTTAATAGAGGAAATGCAAGTGACATTAGCAAAATGACTAGAAAAAATTCCCTGTATTTTTTTTCTTTTTGCCAGTGATCAACTTGAAATGGCAGTCCCTTTACTAGGGTGACACTCACAGTCGACAGCTCTTTGACAGTGAAGAATGACACTTCAGTGGTCGTAGGAAAGAATTCTTTGCAAATTTTTGCAGTAGAATATATCTATAGGGTTGCAAGTAAAAGAACGTAGGACTTTAACTAGTATTTTGATTGCTGGCACTCAAAAGTCCATGAAGCTCAAGGGCAGAAGCAGAAAATGTGTTTGGAGGTTTCTCAGATGTTCCATTAACATAGACATTTTTCTTGCATTGCATCACCAAATGCTTGTGTTGGGATACCAGTCACAGATTCTTTCCCTTTTTTACTCATATCAAGTGTTAGCACTATTTAATGTAATATTTATCCAACGGGAGCACTCAAAACATTTTTCCACTCAGTGGGAGATGAATTAATCACTCTAGCCATCTAGTTTCCCAAAGCAGGTGCGTGGGGTTTTTCCCCTTTGCTGTAGCTGTATTTTCCATACCCCACAAGAGGAGGGCTTTACAGCTGTACTCTCAGACAGCTGCAGAGGTGGTCTCTATCGCTACGTTGATGCCCACTATTCAATTCTCATGTTATCCAGATGACACATTGTCATCATCAACACAGAAGCCAAAATCACAGAGCTCAAACCGCCCTCTTTCATGTTATGGGATTTTATTGTTTGTGACAGGGGAGGTTGGCAGAGCAGTAAGGAAATTTGAAGGTGTCACTGCGCTGTGTAGTGCAGTCTTATTTGACTAAGTAAAATACTTTGGTATTCCAGTACAGTCAACCATCCAGTTCTTTCAAGCCTAAACATAAGGGGTTTTTTAAATACATTAAACAGGAAAATATTCAAGGTGATACCTTCACCTCAGTGTCAAAGTATTATTTTGATATGATAATAAATAACAAGATACTTTTTTGCTTTATTTGTAATGTCCAGATGAATTAATAATGTCTAGATGATATGCATGCAAATTTAATTATCTTAGCCCATTTTATCTTCGTTACAGAGATTTATTCAGTATTCACTCCATTATTTTCCGAGTATTACTCACCATCTCAGCTAATGGTTTACTGCATAAAGGGAGGTGTCATCCCTTTTATTTATCTCCCTTGTTAAACAGCAGTACAAATGTAAAAGTCAGACATTTGACATTTATATACATTTTTTATTTGTTTAGGTGTATTTGCGCTTGGATCAGCCCGTAACAGCTTTGAACCTTTTCAAGCAAGGGTTAGATCAATTTCCTGGAGAAGTGGCTCTTATTTGTGGAATTGCCAGAATCTACGAGGTATGCACCCACTATGCAATCCTTATTGTGACCAAGGCTAGCTGCCTGAGCAAGAAAAAAGAGACAATATTTGAATATAACTGTAAGGTCATCAAAAATTACCTACGCTGATTTTCAGTATCACTAATGTGAAACAGGTAACAGTACACAAAGATACCAAAGTAATGTTAGGGGAGCCTTGCAGGCTTATTTGTTGAAATGGTTAGTCACACTAGTGAGATCCTGTTTACCCTTGACACACAGAAGCAAGTCCACATTAAGTGGTCCAGATGTTGTCCATGTATCTAGGTCTAGTTCGTATGTGTTTTATCGTATTAAAACTGTTCAAGTCACCAACAGCTTGCTAGCAGGAAACTGTTCAAGTCACCAACAGCTTGCTAGCAGGATTAAACAGCAGAATAGTCTACTCATAAATGTTCTCTTTATTAGCACTATGTGTTACTCTTAGTTTCTTAAGCCAGTGAGAACAGTTGGAATGTGAATGTTTTTAGTTTAGGAAGTAGATGTTATTTTAAGTAGGATTAGTTTTGAAGTAGTTTTATTTTAGCTTGGTAACCATGTATTTTGTATTTTAAAAGGGTGTATTTTCATGTCAAACAGTGGACTTTACCAGCTTTCAGTGAAAAACAATATAATGATGCTATTCCAGAATGAATGTTTTAAACGAAGTAATTTTTTTTTTTTTTTTGGTCTCCATTCATACTTGGCATTCTTTCCTGTTCTCATCATTCTCATTTAAGCCCTAAGCGTTAATCCATTTTCATATTAAATCCTTTTTGTCCTTCAGCAAGGAAGAAAACAGCTGCATAATTTTTGGAGACTTTTCTTTCTGAATTGTTAAACAGTTTTTATATGGATATTATTTTGCAGAACCATACATAACATTGCATAACCCTTTAAGGAATTATTAAAGAGCAGCATATAGTTGACAGGATCTAGTTTTGCACTGACACCTGAGTGCAGGATTATAGCTTCATTAGCAAAGATTTGTACTGCAGCACAGGGCTGTTCTCATTACATAGACTCACAGGTGGAATATATGTATCAGGCATCTTAATAAGAGCTTTTCTTCTCTGTCACTACCTTTTGACAGTAGGACGAGTCGTAGACCTTTTCTGGTTTAAAAAAAACCACATTATTTTTAAAGGGACTGCTTTCATACTGTTTCCTTTAATCATAGGAAATAAATTTTTTCATAGCTAAATACACTGCTGAGGTTAAATAAAAGCTTATTCTTTAGTCATGTTGAGAGTACGGTGTATATGCAGCACACAGGTAGAAATTATTCCTCTCTAAACACAGGAGTGTTTTGATCTTTTGATTTATTTTTTTCTGATACAGGGTTGAGTCCTCTGGTGACTTGCACTCCTCAGAAACAGTGTGACATTGCTTACAGCAATGAGTTCACCCTAATTCATCTTCCAAATAGCATACATCCAAGCACGTATTTTTATACAACGTAGTTCTCTTAACTGGCATATCCTAGGTAGTACAAGATTTGGTAATAAATCCATGATTCCTGTTTTCAAAAGCACATAATAATTCTTCATATGCAATTATACTCTCATTTGTGTTCAGAGCAATTCATGAGTTGACTTACAAAGCATTGAAAATAATTGAGACATTGACTGGGGAAATCAGTTTACTGGATGTTACTGTAATCGGAAACCGACTGCACAGTACTGTGTATCACAAGGGATTGTGCAAAAAGTAGCAAATGCCTGTTGCACATGCTAAACTTCTGACCAATCTCTTTTTCTAAAAAATAAAAAACAAATAAATCTCTCTTTGTAGCTATGGCATAGAGTTAATGATAGGTACAGCTAGCACTGATAAATTAATATGCATTCTTCTTGTGGATATGTGTGTTGCTTGTGAAGATGCCAATTGGTGATGCTGCATTGTACGATCAGAGAACTGTAAGAGCATATATAATTAATCTCAGTTAAGTACTGTATAGGGCATAGATAAAGCACTCAGTAGATTGACATTTTAATGAGTTTTATGATAAAAATCGGTGATGAAAAGTAGAATTAATCTGATTTTTTTCCACTTGTGTAGGAAATGAACAATATCTCCTCGGCTGCAGAGTACTATAAAGATGTCTTAAAACAAGACAATACTCATGTGGAAGCCATTGCATGCATTGGCAGTAACCATTTTTATTCAGACCAGCCTGAGATAGCGCTGCGGTTTTATAGGTATCTACACTGTGGGGAGGGAGAGAGAACTGAACGTGTGGGAGAGCAATATAAAGGGTTGATTTTTGTAGTGCTGATGGCAAAAAAAGAACATTAGGAGATTGGCATGGGAGGATGATTGAGCATTTGGGCAAATATCACCGTTAAGTCAGCATACTCACATATCTTCTCGGCCAATGATAATTACATCTCTCTTAAAAACTTGTCATCATTACATGAAGACTATGTAAAAGTATCATCAAAGGTTATCAAAACAGTTACTATTTGATTAATAAACAAGAAATGATCTTCCAGAGCATGAGGCAGCTTGACAACATTGGACCTTACTCTCAATTTCAGTTGCATTCAGAAGGCATGTGGGTTTCCTATTTAGCCATTTGAAAAAGAGTAGTCTTTGAAAAACTCTACCTGATGTCACGAGCGATTGTGACCATAAAATCCCTTCCTTGAACATGGGTTGGGGTACCCCCATGTTTTACTGAAAGCAATAAAAAGATAGTGTTAAACAGTGCTGCTTGTTTTTTATTTCAGTACAGTCAGAGTGCAAAGGACCTTGACTCATGTTCTTAAGTCTAAGAGCAGATTAAATCAATATAAGCACTACTATCTAATTTTGGATGGACCTGAGCTCTTTTATGCTTTAGGTTCAGAAACTTAGAGTCATGCTGCAGACAGCAGCCCTCCTTTTCCCTGGCCCTCTTAGCATATCTCTCTATTAATAAACAGAATTTTTATAAAATATCTCCATTCTAAAAGACACATTAAAGAACACCAATTTGAATCAAAATCTGAGTTATGCTTCAAATGTAAGATTAAAGTAGATTCACATATTAGATTTACTAGTACTGATGAGAGCAGTGAAGGACAGGAATCAAGCAAAAAATTGAAATCTGAAGAGTTATAAAAAGTAACTGCAACAAATTACAGCTTGATTGAGGCTGAGCGACTGGAAAGAGGAAATGGAGGAAGTCTGCATACAGCTCTGTCTTACAGTAAAGTCAGATCACGCGGCACAGTCAAAAAGACAGAAGTTACCTAATTTACAGGAAGACTGTTTTGCACAGCTTTGATTGTACTAATCAAAAGTGCCCTGCACTGCCGTTCATGAAACCTTTACCAAGTGGAAGACTGTAACACTTGATTATTACTCCCTCTCAGTATAGGGATAAAGGAGGAGAGAATTCTATTAGAATAGAATCCTTATTTGAAATTAATCTAAAAAAATATTTTCTTTCAATCTAGACGGCTCCTGCAGATGGGTGTTTATAACTGCCAACTTTTTAACAATCTGGGCCTCTGTTGCTTCTATGCCCAGCAGTATGATATGACACTATCTTCATTTGAACGTGCACTGTTTTTGGCTGAAAATGAAGAGGAGACAGCAGATGTGTGGTACAACTTGGGACATGTGGCTGTGGTATGAAAAATATTAACAACCTTTCTGAATAAATGTAATTTTACAAAAACTGGAAAAAGAATAACTGGTAAGGGGTCATTGCCCTACTTTGAAATATGAAACCTGATAGTGTACAGGATAAAGTACAGTAGAGATTAAAGTTTTGTTTGCACTTCAGCAGAGAGAAAGAGGCAGGAACAGCAACTTACCAGCCCTTGAAAGGCCTTTGTTACTGTGGAGGTATAACCCCAGCCGGCAACTAAGCACCACACAGCCACTCGTCATGGTGGGACGGGGGAGAGAATCAGAAGAGTAAAAGTGAAAAAACTCATGGTCTGAGATAAAGACAGATTAATAGGTAAAGCAAAAGCCACGCACACAAGCAAAGCAAAACAAGGAATTCATTCACCACTCCCCATGGGCAGGCAGGTGTTCAGCCATCTCCAGGGAAGCAGGGCTTCGTCACGCGTAATGGTTTCTTGGGAAGACAGATGCCATAACTCCAAACGTCCCTCCACCCCTTCCTTCTTCTTTGTCCCAGCTTTATATACTGAGCATGATGTCATATGGTATAGAATATCCCTTTGGCCAGCCTGGGTCAGCTGTCCTGGCTGTGTCCCCTCCCAGCTTCCTGTGTACCTCCAGCCTTCTTGCTGGCAGGCCAGCACGAGAAGCTGGACTGACCTTGACTACTTAGCACCAACTCAAAACATCAGCACGTTATCAACATTTTTTCATCCCAAATTCAAAACATAGTCTCACTCTAGCTTCTATGAAGAAAATTAACCCTAATTAACCCAGTTGAAACCAGGACACATACAAGCTAATCTGACAAAAAAATGTAATCCAAGATATTTTTCGCTGAGCTGTTACTTGTGTTACATGGAGCATTAGACCAATTCTGTTGTCATAAAAATATATTCAGCAGCATGCAGCAGGTATTAAATGCTAGGTATGTCATAGTTGAGAAGGCATGTTCCTCTGTCTTATAGGCAGCTATAGAAATATTGTGTAACTGTGTGATAAAGTTTGTTAAATTTCTATACTAATTTGCACTCATTGCCCATTTTTGCAGATGTTCTTCCAGAAGTTGTGTTAGATTTCTATTTAATTGCATGCCCAGAATAAGGTTACTGAATAAAGTTTTTGACAGCTTTCTAATACGAGTTGTCTTCAGATGCTGATTACTATCTAACTTAAGTCAGAGAGAAACTCAACTGTTCGTCTTGATTGCATTACAATGAGGAAACGCATTAATTTGAACTGATGTGCCTATATTTTTCATCATTTCTCACTTTTAATGTTTAACCTGATGTTATGTCAGTGTTGGCCATAATACTAGAGCACTAAAGAGTAGTCAGCTGCTCCATACAAAGAAATGTATCTCCCTTAATTTTTATCTTCTAAAAGCTAGGCTTATATGTGATTTTTTTTTTCTGTACAGAGACAGAGAGGCAAGATGACTTCCCCTCTGAAGACATCTCTGTTTTTCTTTCCCCACTATAGATGGTAGCAGATAGTGTAGTCTTTAGATGACACTTTAGTCATCTAAAAGTTAAATTAGATTAAGAAAATATCACTTGGAACATGGAAGTTTGCACTGGAGAGAAACGATTCTGTCTGGAGGAAGAATAAGTAGCAAATGAGAGGGTCTGGGAAGAAAGCACATATGGTTCTGATCAGCATGTTTTTATTGTAATTCATATTCTATGGTAGTAGATACGGGTGAAAAGATACTCCAGGCAACAAGAGAGATGCATGTTGTTTCCAGTCTTTTCACAAATTAAAGTACAATCTTACTTTTAGGGGATAGGAGACCTGAATCTGGCTTACCAGTGTTTCAGGCTAACGCTAGTCAACAATAACAACTATGCGGAAGCTTACAACAACTTGGCTGTGCTGGAAATGCGAAAAGGTCACATTGAACAGGTTGGTGTTGAATCTCAGCCTAAGCAGAATGCTTCCTGTGGCCCTCTGGTACTTAAGAAGTGTGTCATTTCCCTGATTTGGAGGCATCATATGAATGTCTAGCTTACTATTACAGGCAGAAAACATGGATAACTTTTATGCATGTTTCAGTGTAACCTCCACGTTGTCATGCCATGTCCCATTAAACTGCCTATTCTTAGGCATATCCAAATGGTTCATCAAAGACAAACAAGGTTTACAGTGGCTTTGCAGCTTTTGAGATCTTTTTTCTAAATTGATACCCAAAACAAAACCCATCATTGTGTAGTCACTTAAATTACAACTTTGACTATATAATCACATTTTTTTTTCAACAAGTAGATTGCTTTAGAGTTCAGTCACAAAGCAGCAGGTTCTTGATAAATACTTTTGCATCAGTAAGCTTGGTGGTTCATCTTACCTAATGTGAGTATACTAAGTTGTGTTGCACATAGATGTACAACTGACATGCACAGTGGATTAAATGCATTCATTTTTTATACACATGCAGTTAAAATGAATATGCATTTGTTGGACAGTTTGAACTACTGTGGGCTTGTTTTAATCCTTATGGGAGCAGGCTTATTTTGATGGATTCATATATACATCAGAGAGCTACAGTAAATACCTTTTTAAGAGCAAATTCTCAAAGTTAACTTTATTCAGATAATCTAGCAATTCATGGAAACACTGAAATGAACCAAGCACTGGATGTTGCCAAATAAACTTTGGGTTTCAGTTTCATAAATAGTAAATTTACAGTCATTTAATTCCCAGGTAGAACTTACATCCAGCTATGGAGGTTGTGATTGCTAATAGTTAGCATTGCTCAGGCTTTCCACTAGGATCACTTGTTTCCTGTCTATTTTATTTTTTAGCTTAAAATTTTCTATTTCCTTCTTATAGCACATGTATAATTAAAAATCAGGGTCATCATGGCAATAAAATTATGCACAGAAGAACAAAAAATGTGAAGATATTTTGCTTATCTTGGACTTAATTTTATTTCACAGTGTTCTTTCACAAGTACTGTTGCATGTACTTAGGGTTGTCAGATTTAAGGAGTTTTAATAAGTTCTTAACTCTGCCTTCCCAAACAATTTTAAAATACTTTTATTTTTAAAAGATCAGTTTTTTTCCCCCAAGGTTCTCCATTTCTTAGTAAAAGCATTCACAAGTTGACCTTAAGTTTGTATTGGATTTATAGCATGAAAATGCACACTCTGGTACTTAATTTTTTTTAGTTTTTAATGCTGCTATTATGCTAGTCAGAATAAAAAGATGTAATTTTATTAAAATTTTTGAGTAAAAACTGTTATTTTTATGACAAAATTTAGGTTTTCAGGGCTGCTTAAGACAGTACTGTCAGAGATACTGTCAGAGACAACAGATAAATACAGTAGGGTGGGACTTTAAATCGTTTTTTAAGAAATTAATCTATTTGTTTGGTGTATAGAACTGAATTGCTTAATTGAATAAGTCCCAGCATGTTTTTTCTGACTCAACCAAGAGTCTTATTCATTTCAATGGTATTAAACTGTGCCATGCCTAAATTGTACATAGTTGAAGATGGCTTTCTTAGTAAAGGCCTAGTAAAGAAAACTCAGGATGATTTCTTTAGGAATGATGAAAATTGCGTTAGATTCTTGTTACTCTCTCTCCCTCACAGATTTGACTATATTTATTTTCGTTCTCTACATAGGCAAGAGGTTTGCTGCAGACTGCTTCATCTTTAGCACCTCATATGTACGAGCCCCATTTCAATTTTGCAATACTCTCAGAGAAGGTAATGCACTGTTCTGTTCTTGTAATCTAAAAACTGAGCCTTGGTGGAGCAGTTGGGGTTTTATTGTTATTACTGAGAATTCCAAATCGGTAAGACGAAAGAATACAGAGTGCATAAACTCAAGGAAAACTAAAGTTACGTTTTCATTTTAATACCTAGAAGCTTTGTTTGTAAAAGTAGTCATTCAAATGTTTGCTTTTGAGAAAAAGTGAGGCCAACTAGCTGTAAAGTTAACTTTGTAATTTTCCAAATGCCCAGAAGATGAACAATCCATTAACAATTCCATCTACAGTCTTTACAGTCATTAGCTTTTTCAGAATGTGAAGTGAAATAGTATAATATGATTTATCAGTAATTATAGAAAGAATATCACTTATCCCATGATCTTACTGATCTCAAGAGGAAAGTCTGTTCTTCGGCTTTACGACCTTTGAATTTTGTATGTTAATTTCTTTCACACAGAGTGTCAGACACTGAATTAACAGTGTGTCCAACATTCCTGTTTGTAAGGAGAAAATTGTACAAGTCCTTATATTTTTCACAAGAAAAAATTGCTCCTTTGCTTGTGCCTACACCTTCAAGATTCTGTTATGAGTCTGTGTTGTCTGGGCAGCCCAGCTCCTACAGATACTAAAGTACATGCGTCAAGGAGAGAACAACCCATTAATTTGTAAGTGTATCCTCTCCGTTGTGAAACATAAGATGGTTTTGAATAATTGCATTTCGTACTTACTGATTAAGGAGTAAATCCTAGTCTGCAGATGTCTTGTTAACGTAGCTTTTGCACAAAGAACCTGCATAGGCTGCAGGAGAAGACAGATAGCCAGGTCAGCTAGCTGTTGGTGCAGCATGGGAATGCAATCCTTAGATTTGGTGTAAGGCCATGATTTACAAAACATAAGTTTTCTGACCAGGACCCTGGTTTCTTCCCCTTCAGAGCATTCTTGCTGCACTGAAGCTCTGAGTTGACTGACGCACAGGCAACAGAGGCAAACAGTAGGATACGGACGCTTCCCATAGCTTCTTCCTTTCCACACAGGAGCTATCGTTTTTACTAGATGTATTCCCAAACATTTGGGTTCTTTTTTGCTGAACCCATTTTCTGAGATGCTTTCCTTACATACACTTCCTCCTTCCAAAAAATGATGGCTATTTAGGAAAAAATAAAGTTCTAAAAGTAGCGAGCAATGTGGAAACATACTTCTAAAAGCAGCCGAGGAGCAACATCAGCTCTCCAACACTCTTGGGCCTCTCTGTGAGGAAGCAGGAAATCACATGGAGTTGCAACTTTCACAGAGGCCTGATTGTTTGCATTTTGCCTGTATGTATGGCACTTCTACGGAGTTTAAAAACAAATCTTCCATTTTTTATTCCTCCTCACTTCAAGCACTGTGTATGATGTACCTTGGTGTCCATCCTTCAAGAAATCAGGTGGAATGGGATATAAAGTTACTGTCTTGAAGCATCCCTCCCATTAAAATCACATTTCTCATCCCTTGATGTAAGCAGGACATGACCCTGAGGTCAAAAGCCTCCATACTGACTCTGTTTTATTTGTTCACTCTCAGGACCAGCTATGTTTAAGCATTTGTGAACATCAGAAATGTACTGCACAGAATAGACGATGCAAATCTGCAGTGCCTGGATTTATAAAATTAATTTGTGTGTTTCTTACAGGTTGGAGATCTTCAGAGGAGTTACACAGCTGCTCAGAAGTCAGAAGAAGCATTTCCAGGCCATGTTGATACACAACAGCTCATCAAACGGTTAAAACAGCACTTTGCTATGCTCTGATGAGCATATTTTTTATTATGTAAAAACAGTTAGCCGAAGTGAATGTCCTGTACATCTTTTTGAAAATACTAGCTCAAAGTAGATAAACTATACTTAATGCATTCCTGTGGAAAAGCCTGTGTTAGTGTGAGTAGCAAGAAAGGTTTAAGAGTCGTAATCAGTTTGTCGTCTGTAAACATATCACTTATTAAAATGCAGCTAGAGCATATGTTGCAACTACATACATGAGAGGTTACAGGAATGGCAGGATACTGCCAGTATGACAACTTTGAAATAGTTGTCTGGTATATAAGCAAGTAAGTCTCTATTTAATGTTAATGAGCATTTTAAAGGATTTTTTTTCTGTCTTTTCTGCAGAAGAAAGTGTGTTTTAATATTTCTGTGTGACAATCTGTCAAGTTTGTCACAACGTAGATTAAGAATACTTCCTAACTGGTCTTCAAACTTGGCTTTTCATAGTATACTTTCTTATGGAATGTTAAGTTTTAAAATTAAAATACCAAAAAATAATTTGAAATACATATGTAAAGTGGAAGTTCTTATATTCCTTGTTGTATTGTATGAATTCAATAAATTCCAGTTTGTCTGGTTTGTTTATGTACGTTAAAATTACATCCTTATTGCCATGAAAATTAGAGTCAGTGATCTTAACATATTTTGAAAGACTCCACTGAACTGGTACAAAATAGCATAAATATTGTTCTTCTCTACCCAGGCGCGAGTTTAGTCTTGATCTCAGTGAGGGAAGAGGATATTTAGAAGCTTGCAGAGTTACGTACTAATAATTCAGAACAAGGCATTGATTGGGTTGTTACCTGTTCTACCACATAAGCACTTGTTGCTAAATAAATACTTGGATCATTCCAACTATGGGAATACTGCTAATAGCAACAAAGACAGACTTTCTTTCAGTTGTATATCTTTGTGTTCTAACTAAAAGGGATAAATTTGCATGATTTCCCAACTTGACCTTTTTAAAAGACCTTTAAGAAATGTGGATTGTTAAGGCATTCTCAAATGGCACATCCTGAAACAGGCCTTTAAAATCTTTTCATGTTTCTCTGATATATTAAGCGATTATCTTGTCTTAGGGAGCAGCCCTAAACATGCTCATGAATATTATGTCTTCCTTTTTACTATTTGTTACTTCCCCACCCTCGTCTTTGTATGACTGTTGTAGCTGGTGAAGGCAGATGCTGGGGAGCTTAGAGAAGTGTACCCACAGGCTGCCCCACAGAGCAGTCTGTAGGTGACCGTGAGAAACACTATCATTATCTGATGCCCCATTGTGTTGTGAAATGCAAAAGCTTTATTGGCTGAATAGATGCAGCATCTTTAATGGAAATTTTATTTTTTCCACATTGATCTTGATATTGTCGGAAAGTTACCACAAACTAATTAAGGAAGAACCTTAGTTATTGGTAATTTTCATTACCTAAATAAGATTTTACTTTCTGCTAAAAAGGAAGAATTTATAGGGAAGTTCCATCCTTTGATCTACTGTACTTATGTCTTTCCAGCTGACACTGGAAACTTAGTGCTAAACTTAGGAAGCTACCAGAAAACAAAATGTTTATGTGTTGTGAAATGCAAAAGCTTTATTGGCTGAATAGATGCAGCATCTTTAATGGAAATTTTATTTTTTCCACATTGATCTTGATATTGTCGGAAAGTTACCACAAACTAATTAAGGAGGAACCTTAGTTATTGGTAATTTTCATTACCTAAATAAGATTTTACTTTCTGCTAAAAAGGAATAATTTATAGGGAAGTTCCATCCTTTGATCTACTGTACTTATGTCTTTCCATCTGACAGTGCTAAACTTAGGAAGCTACCAGAAAACGAAATGTTTATCTTAGCAGTTTAATTTTTGAATGTCATATTATTAACTGAAAGTATTTTTAAAATTGCGTAGTAAATAAGATTATTTCCACATGAACTGGAACAGAAACTAGTAATACAACTTCAGTTTTTAATCCAGTGTGGCAGCTCAGTAGTTTCTCATAGGTGCTTATAACATCCTGCTTCCTGTGATCACTGCTCAAATTAATGATCTGAATAACTCTTCTTTTTAGCAAACAGTACTCCTTAGAACACAGATCTGACATGATTATTCTTTTATTATTGGGGGATGCGTGGAGAGTGAAAGGGAAAAGGCTCATGTATGGTAAGGAATCCTTTACACAAGATGCTTGTGCAAATTCATTATTAAAAAAAAACACCCCACAAACACTTTTTAGCTTTCTAATGTGCAGCATCTGCAAGCCATTCTAAATCTATCTTACACGGAGTATTTTGATTGCCCCAAAAGGCAGCTATTTGCTTTGCTGACCTTTCATACCCCAAAGCAAGGGTACGACTATTTTTTTCACGACTAGCACACGTACAAATTAAGTCAAATGTGGTAATGAGAACAGTACCACAGTGAAACAACAGATGAATGAGCAGGCTGTTTGTCGGGGAAGAATCGATTTCATTGTGTGTTAATTCGGTGCGAGCTCCAGCGAACAGATGAATTGGCACGCCCTGGGGCAAACCGCCTTCAGTTAATTGAGGACGACATAGCACAACACAATGCATCAAAATCTGCATTAATCTCTGCAGTAGGATCATGTTAGGATGGTGTGACCTTAATATTGCAAGCAGCAATTCTGTAGCATAGAAATTATTTTTCCTCTAACCTGTAGCACAGCTCCAGCTATGTCCAGCCAGCATTTGTAAAGACCCTTGGGACTAGAAAATAAAATACAATGAAAAAACAGCACAAACAATTTTTTAATCTATAGGGGAGGTAGTGTCCACAGCAATGCTGCCTGGAAGGAAGCTCAAAGCAGATTGCTGGAAGGTCTTGAAGTGTCTGTGTCCCTGCCGGAAGGGTCTGTACAGTTTATGGCTGTTGGCACCGATGCCAGTCAGTCTTTTGACCAGGCCTCTTGCTGGGGTCTTTCTGATGGGTGAACCCGGTTAAAAGTTGATAATGAAGGATTAGGTTATTAACAGATTTTGATTGTTTTGCTAATGTTACCGGCACAGCACCAGCCACAAAACTGTGGCTGAAATGAATCGGAATCCACAGTTAAGGGTTGTGGATCGTTTTGGCTGCAGAAAGCATCCTTTTGCCATCAGCAGTTTGCCATTACGTGCCAGTTCAGTCACTGTAAGACTTTGGATAATGATCCCATTTTGTTACTGTTGCTTCCTATCTTTGTAGGCTAGAGAGAGATATTTTTGGGTCCTTCAGTCTGATCTCTGATACGACATAAGCCAAACATTTTAGGCCAGGAACTCTTTTTAACGAACCCAGTTTGTGCTTGACTAGTGATTACCTGCCAGAGCAGCAACAAGTTTTGGTACAAATAAGCTATAGCCTCTTCTGTGAAAGATTTTGTATTTAGCCACTCTCACTACCATATGTTTGTCGTCTTTCTGATGGATGATTTCAAGCTCATTCATGTCCCCCCACCTTCACCTGCCCCCCCAACTGATGGGTGCTCGTTATACCCCAGCACCAGCAGCTGAACTATCGTTAAGATGTGCCACAGCTGAGAAGGACCATGGCCATTTTGCCTCCTTTAGGCAACACCTACTTTGCCTCTGTCACCAGAGCTGTCACTGGCATGTGTGATGGTTATTTTTGACCAAATATGCTGTTTCCCTACCATAGAGAGCACGAAATGGAGAGCTGAGAAGAATCCTTTGTACCAACCCGCTTGGCTAAACGAAGGCATGCCGTTTTACTCCAACCAGCAAGAAGCAGTTGCTGTGAAAACTTGCTGGCAGATACCGGCTATGCCCCTTCAGCAAGGACAGAACTGGACAGTCTGAAATGCAGGTCAAAAATAACTTCAAGATAAGGGCAGGGGAAAAGCACCTGCCTACCAAGAAACTAAATAAGCTGAGTAAAAGGCTGTGTGAGGTCCCAGCCTGTTGCTCACCTACTCCAGAGGAAGTCTCAGAATTGCCATTTCAGCATGTTTCCAGATGAGAAATATTTTATATTGCACACAGCAATATAAAATGTGGGCCACGAAGCCACTGTGGAATTAGACTCAAAGAAAGCATGAGCTTTCATCAGAGGGCCAGGACAAGAGGCAGCTCGCGAAATTTTCTCTTCTTGTTGGAATTTATTTAAGGTCTAGGGCTGCTGCAAACTTCCAGTTCCCAGCAGATGCCTGTGTGTACACACATTGTAATTTTGCACCGCCATGCTCTGATACCCCAGCCATCACTGGGAACAAGCGAGCCGATGGCAGATGTAGAATGCAAGATGCCCCTTTCTCTCTAAAATCAAAACTGAGTTTCTCATTGTGCCTTAGAAGATGAATGAAGCAAAAGCCAAGAAATCCTGATACTGAAGTCATAGGCAGACTTCTTATCTCCAGTCTCTCTCCAATAGCATTTGAATTCCTGTGCTGGTAAGATAGTTGTGTTACTAATTTCCTTATTCACATTTTGAGAGTTCAGGAGTGCTCAGGAGCTGCAAATGCTCAGAAGCATCTGTAAGCAGGTTAAATCTGGGAGATATGTCACCAGAGAAAGCGGATCTTATTGCAAAACTATCAAGTAAACATACCTTGAATTACGCTGAATAACTGAATGATCTACGAGTGCTATATTTACCTTCCCCTTTCTGTTGGTTACTTACAGCAATTCCTTAGCGCACAGCCTTCTCCCTTCTTATGTTTAGTTTACAAAAGGGTCATAAAGGTTTAGCTGACAAACACTTCCTAGTTAAATACTAGATCTGTATAGACCATGTCAAAAAAAAAAAGAAAGAGATCAAATCAATGAGTTTAAAGTAAAAAGCTCTCTTCCCCAAAACATAATGCATCCTGTTTAATTGTGTATGTGAATATATCAGCACGTACAAATGTGGGGTTTTTCCCCATTTTGTGTTTGCTTTTTGACAGGTATTGCCAGTGAAACCGGTTATATTGCTTCAAAGACAAGTCTTGAAGCCATTAGAAATTAGATGCAAGAAGAAACAGCAGGATGCAAGCCTTGCTCAGCACTATGGAAAGGGCAAACTCATTAAGAGCCAGGAAACTTGGTTCCAGCAAGTAGACCACCCCAGCATTTCATCTCATTTTCAGCTTATTCAGTTTACATAGCCATCAAGTAGTTGCCAAGATCTTACATTTTAGCTTTGGTATTATTTTATACGACTGTCAGCTTCATATTTTGCCAAGTCTATATCCTATAATAATGCCAAGCACCTTTAAAGCTATTACACGTTAACTAATTAATCTTTACATACAATAAATTTAAATAATGCAACCAAAGGTCATAAAACCTTTGATCAAGAGACTCTGGTCTATTTATATATGAAATACCACACAAAAGCTAATTTTGGACCATAACCCTAGACTATTTTTATTCCTGTGAATTGCTATAAACCAACAGTTCAGGGTTCAGATAAAACCATGATCTTCTAAAACACATAGTCACCAACTGTTTTTTTAATTGGTAGAACAAAAACAGATGCATGGATCTGTCCTAGCTTTTAAGGATGTAATTGTTGGTTCTTCCAGAGATACTGATGTGGGAGGCCCAGTAGAAAAACTTAAAAAGCTTCTGACTTCTGCCTGCAGTCCTACAATGTCTAAGGCATAGGCTTAAAATTCTGTCATTACCAAGCATTTATTTATTATGGTAGTAGCTACTTGGATGAACGCCAGATTTGAAATTCAGCATAAATCCTGGGAAGGCAGGCTAATAAGTAGAGGACCACAAGCCATGCCAAGGTCATGTACCAAAAATCTCTGCAGCATAATACAGTGATATCATTACTACCTCTGTGCAAGGCATCCACAAGTAGCTTATACCTTCAAATCAAACAGTAGCTGTAGACAGCGACGGAAATAACTCTCCAAGAGTGCCTTAGACCCCAGCCTAATGAAACACTGGAAAGATGGGTGGAATGGGAGATCCTATTTTGCAGGGGTATATGTATTTTTGCAAGTTATAGAGAATTCATGGGAAATAAACATAATGTGGCTACTTATAGATGACTGAGGTCGTTTATACTTTGCAGCCACACCTATGATAATCTTTATTATCTTTATTAGCAGATATATACATTTATAAAACAGATTCATTTTTAAGCAATTACAAGCAAAGCTCAGAAATTTTCAAACCCTGGCATTATGTGACAAGTCTCATACTGTCTATCTGAATACAACATCATCTTTAAAGAAAAAGTTAGACATACTCAGCAATCTCGGAAAGTGGTTCTAACTCAGCTGAAGCTTCAGATGCTCCAATGCCTTTAAAAACAAAAACCCACCACCACCACCAGAACAGATGCCTTTCCTGTTAGACCAAAACTTAAAAAAAACCTTGAAACAAAGCCTGAGTAATGACAGATATTTGATTTTGAAGGAGAGGGAGAGTTGTTTCTTGGGGTAGCCCATGACTTGTATTACATCATCACCTGTAACTTCATATCATGTTATCTTGGTGGACCCAACTGTACTGCAACATAAGCCAGTGACACGATGTAAGCAAATTCTTTTATGGCTAAATACCTGTTATTTCTGGGAAAACAAGGCAATTCAAGCACAAATCTCTTGAACAAGGAAGTGTAAGAGAAAACCTGCAAAGTGTTCTTTGGATTGGAAACAATATTCTCATGTTATACTAAGAGGCACCTCTGGGTCTCTTGGAGATCTTCAGCTAGCAACACAGCCAACTTTTCCAAGATTAAGTTCTGTTGCAGTGCAGTAACATTTATAACCACATGTAAACAGACAAACTTTACCCATACAAGTCTATTCAAACATCCTGAGGAAAAATAAATGCTCTTGCTACATGGGACTCTAAGATGTGCATACTGTAAATGAATTCTCCTTCCCCCTCTGGAAGTCCCACTGCCTCCTGCTCTAACACACTAGAAACTCCAGAACATTTTAAATCTCTGCAATTTCTAAAATGTATGGTGACAGTAGAGATTGCTTGGAATAATCTTCCCTGAGATCTTCACAGCAGCCCTATCAAATTGCCCCTGCTAAGCATGAGACATACCATTTGGACACCTTCCAGACCCGCCATGTCCTCTGCAGTGCATGTTCGCCGTGCATTTACAGCACTATGCCATAGCTTTCCCCTTTGTGACCCTACAGGTCACAAGCAGCAATCTGGAGCTGTTGGTGGCCAGCCCACCAGCCAGATGGCACGGGAGGTCCCTGGACGAGCACAAGGTTGTGTACCTGTACCTTACAGGAGAGCTTCTGTTGCCCAAGGGTATCCTGTGCTCCTATCACATGAGCTCACACCGCCATGGTGGGCCCTGCCGTGCCGGACCCGGCACGAAGGGACCCAGATAAGGCAAAAGGTCTGCACCAGTAGCAAGAACTTTGCTTATGTGGCCCCGCGTGACAGCAGAGAGTCGGGCACAAGCCAGCTGGCAGCCAAGGAGTGTGTCACACCAGCAAGTGGCTAAGAACCATGGAGGAAGCAACGCTGAGGAGAAGGGATCTGAACGTGGCACCATGCTGCATATGTGCTGGGTGACAAAGATCATAAACAGTAGCAGAAAGGACTGAGACAATAAAGGAAGGAAAGGATTGTACTGAAAATAGGACATAGCACTGCCAAGTTCACAGGTAGTGTTGTGATAACCATGTTAGGTGTCATCCCCAGGAGTAATTTCCGTATTCCAGCAAATGTTCCTTTGACCAAAGGAAGATGCAGACACACAGACAAGCACTTCGGTCTCCCGCTGGAGCAGTAAGACTCGTTGGAGGCCGTGTGGCAGTGAGTCTTCTCTGGCAGGAGGGAACAGGATGGAGCACGAAAGGGATGCAGCATGACTGAGCAGTTACACATGGGCCACGTTCTCAGCACAGGGTCAGCACAAGGCAAGTGAGAAGTAACTGTGGTGACTGAACTCCTGGACGGTGTTGTAGGAAGGTAAAATAGCGGCAGATCTGAACAGAAGTCAGCTGATAACAACACTATTCCATCAAATACCTCCTGGATCAGAGAGAGGACCTGAAAGTTTCTTTCTGATTTCGAGTATTGAAGAATATGTGGCAAATAGCAGTGAAGTGGTGCTTATTTGAGTACTTTGATCTGCCAGAAGTGTGCCACTCAAGAGCATTAATGAGGACACAGTAAACACAAGAGTCCTTCCAGATCTACCTAAAAATCAGCACCCTCACCTCCCCATCATCTGCACATCCCTCTTAGCTGGCAAAAAGCAAAGGGGAATAGGAAGCCTTGAAGAGATTAATAAAAACCAGTTGTCATGATGAAGATTCCCGAGTCACCCATTTGCTCTCCCGCCGCGCACGCGCTCCGTCTGGCCGCTGCACTGAGCCCTTTCCCCGTCAGCGGCAGCTCCCGCGCTGGCCGTGCCCCGGCGC
>NW_010531247.1:48069-51812 GCF_000687285.1 Phaethon lepturus | reverse complement strand
TTTTATCTTTTCTACTAGAAGCTGTGATGCTGCACTGGTCCTGAACATTGTCCTTGCTGTGCACTCAGGAGATGGTGGTTGAGACCTGGGTGTTGTGGGTATCCCTGCCCCACAAAAAGGGGGCAGGGATACCCACAACCCCACAGTTCATGATCCCACCCGACCTCCTTCACCTCCTGCAGTTTGATCTGTGCTGCAAAATGGTGAAAAATCAACCTTTTTGGAGGCACCTGCTGTGACTTGGTTTCATGTCATCGGCCCTTTTTCCAGCCGCAGGCACTGCTGTAACGAGGCTCCTCTGCAGATCTCAGTGGTCGGCTTTTCTGAAGGATGGCCCATCACCTCCCAAGTCCACATGACACTTCACCTTTTGGTCAGTGGCAAGTGCTCCGCTGCTTTCACAGCAGCGACATCCCGTAGAGCCATTGCACTGCAATTGCCAAAAGGAATTTTCTTATCCCACCAGGCCCCGCTCCTGCTGATTCCCAGGACTTTTTGCAACAGAGAGTGCTGGGCATGCATCTTCAGTGGACAGAAGCACAGGTGGGGTGACTGACTAGTGCTGGTAACTGTCCTGCTCTGAGTGGGAGGTGGACTGGAGGGATCCAGAGGTACCCTCCCATCAATACAGCTATGATGACAACCATGAAGTAGCAGGAAAGAAATGCTAGTGAGAAGGATCAACTGCATTTGCAGTCCCATAGTGCATGGGGACATTTTCTAGTGCTTCATAGAGTAACACTGTAGAACCAGAACAGTCTGACATCTGTCTAGGACAGGGAATGGACACTATTTCAGGACCCAGGTGTCTCCTTCCAGTTGGTAGATGTGCTGATGTCCATTCACTTCCTTTAAATATCTCTGCAGCACCTGGGACTGTGGCCTGTGAGGACCCGTTGAACCACCCAGAGTGGGAAGCGAGGTCCAAGCTCCTCCTGCAGCTTGCAGATGAAGAACAGCCTGCAGGAGGTGAACCAGGTGAGTTGGGGGTGAGTCTGGTGGGCAAAGCACACTGCTGGAGAGGTGCATTTTCAGTGCAGGTTCTCTGGCTGGAGCTACTCACCCAAAATTGCTTGATTTGTGGTTGAGCAGGTTGTAAACAGTTCCACACTGGAATTTCAGAGTCAGTAAAATCAATGCCCTGACAAATGGGTGGTGCCTGAGTCTGCTCCCACAGAAACAGGTTGCTTCTAACATATGCCCAGTCCTTTTCCCAGTAGCTGGCTTGCTTCTCATCTTTAAGGCCCATTGGTCTCCAGTGAGATTGAAACTTTCAGTCAATGACTATCAGCTAGCTGCATTAGCCCAAAAATCCCAGGATAAGGGAATGCTGGGAGGAGGAGACACAGGGGTAGCTCTTAAATCTGGGACAATGGGGTCTGGTGCCACCATAACTTACTCCTTCCTGGCATATTCAGGGCAATGGTGTCCCTGCATTCAGGGCAGGAGAGCCTTTGTGAAAGAGCTGTGCCCCATCTTACTCTGTTGCCCACTGCCACTCTGCCCTGATCTCCATCTAGGCTCTCTCTGCTGGAAAACAGGGGCCAGGCAAGGTGTGGGAACACCATGGGCAAGCAAGTCATGAGGAGAGCAGGGTGTTGGCACAGAGAATGGTCCCAAGCGGCGGGGGGAAACATTGAGAGAGGAGATGTCACCCCTGTACAGCAGTGAGCCCATTTGGGGTGCATGTGTAGACCTGCAGGCTGTATTTCCAGATGGATGTTTGGCTAGCTGGGGAGACTACAGAGAAGATACATAAGCTATGTGATAGCTGGAGAAAAACGTCTGAAAGAGTTGAACTTGCTTAGTTTTTCAAGGAAGTCTAGGGATGACTCAATTATAATGTGCATGAACACTCAGCAGGAGAAAACCAAGATTTTTTTTGGCCTTCCAGTGTATGACCTGTATCAGGGTTACTTGGCCTGTCCATTCATCACTTCATCCATCAGTAAATTGGAGATAAAATTCACCTAGATCCAGGAAGTTTGCCAGGTGGTACTGTAACTCTTACACAGAAAGTATAATACAAGGGTCTGGTACCAATTACATGGTGAATATATAGTCTCTTTTATGTTGGATACCCCAGGAAAGGTCATAAAAGCAGTTATTTTATACCTGCTTTATTTGCTGTCTTTATCCTGCTTCAGTCTGCGAAGGAGCTGTGTGAGGCAACGAGCTGCAGCCTCGAACGAACACCCGGGAGGGGACGGGGAGGGCGATCGCCGTCCCGGGGGCAGGGCCAGGGCCGCCCCTGCGCCGAGCTGCAGCTGGAAGAGGCTCGTCCCCCTGCGCCCGGAGGTGCCTTGCTAATGCTGCTGCCGGAGGGTCTCCCGGGGCAAGGAGCGACGCTTCCTTCCTCCCCCGGGCAAGGGAGGCTCAGCTGGGGGTGCTGCGTCGCGCCCCGACTGCCAAAGGGCAAGAAGGGGCAGAGACGGGGGAAGAGAGCGAGCCTTGGTCCTGCCCACCCTGTCCGAGTGCGAGGTACCTCTCAGCTCACCTCCCAGCGGCTCCTTTCCTGCAGTGGGCAAGAAAAAGAAACAGCACCAGAAAAGCAACCCTTTTAAAAGGGCATCCCTCCTCCAGGCATCCTTCCCTCCGAGGACCCTGCTCCCCGCTGCCAGGGATCCCACCGCCCTCCTTACCAAGGTGAGGGAATAGCCCAAACCCACCACAGCTGTGGAGGGACTAAAAGCTGTGGAGCACCCAGCCCTTACCTTGCATCGTGTAGAGGTTTGGCTGCAAATAGCGGTTGAAAGGCTGCACCCAGAGCTGGTCCCACACACTGGCGGGAGGCGAGCAGAAATAGCTCCTGTGGCATCACTCCTCCAAGACTTTTCTTTTTTTTCCTGGGTGTAAATGATTAATGAAGGATATTGTGGAAAGCAGATGTACTGTTGCCACAGTAACTGAGACGAGTGGCAGGCAAGGTTTGTGCACATGCTGAATACTGAAGCGATGATCTTCGTGCGTGTTGTAGTTATTTTAGCCTTCATAAGAATCTGGTTAATTATTAACACCATAAGGTCCTAACCTGGGGGAATATTCATAAGTAAGGATAAGTTCATAATGAATCCCTTTCAATTTTCTCTCCCTATCCCCTTCTCTCCCTGGGTACCATTATAGTTTTATCTGCCTAAAATTGCCCATTATCTCAGTTTCAACCACAGTAACGTATTACCATCTTTGATTTTTAAAAAGAATAATAACGCAGGAGAAAATGTGAGCGTGGGAATGATTCACGGCCACTCACCCACAGTGGCATTTCCTTGCTCTATTACCTGCTGTTTTCCTCTGCTTTCCAGAGTCAGTCTGTGGTCAGCAGTGAGCGAGACATCCCACTCCAGCCAGTCGGCATCACCAGTCTATGCCAGTGTCCAGCCTCCTCCGGGGAGCAGAGATGCCTGGTGTGATGGTGGCACGGTCACTTTGGGAGACCTGTCACTTCTCAGGGATAACTGTCACCACTTGAATCCCAGAAAAGGTCCTGGACTTTTAAAGAGACTGTGTCCAAGGAGAGGGAATGTGTTTTGCTTTTTGTTTGCTCAAATGACTTTGCGTAGTGCTTGGGAGAGAAGCAGAGGGGTGGGATTGATTTGAAAGAGCCTGAAGAAAAACAAGAGCTACCCCTGCTCTACTCCTCTGTGGCAGGACCCTGGTGCTGCTAAAGGTGGCAGGCAGGGCTAATCTCACCGCTCTGATGAGCCAGCATGTACCAGGGAATGGGCACCTCCCCACACCTAAGT
>NW_010531247.1:44947-47961 GCF_000687285.1 Phaethon lepturus | reverse complement strand
GGCCCCGGAGACCGGCTGTTGAGGAGAAACGCGAGCTGGCCACGCGCGGTGCGCAGTGCCAGGGCTGGGGGGATCACGCCTGGTGCTGCTCTCATGCCCGGAGCTCGCGGCGCGGCACGCTGGTAAGGTCTCAGTGGAGGTCATGTTTTATACATACAGAAGCTGAGGCACAGACAAGCAGTGCTTCTTTCTCAAGGCCACACAAGAACGGTACCACCGGGCTGGGAAGTCGTCCTTCCCATTGGAGTCACCAAGGTTGGACACATCCATGATGCCAATGAGAAGTCACATCTCTGGGAAGTCAGCAGGAGCCTTCCTCCCCTCCCACAGTCCCACACTCATCACTAACCCCCAAAGCTGCCACATCACAGATCCCTCTGGCCTTTCCCTGCCTCATCCCCCTCACCTCCTCCCTCCTGTTGCTCTGTGCCTCCTCAGCAAGCCCTCTCAAAGTCTGGTAGACCCAGTATGACATAAGGGAAGGTCACCTGCCCCTCCCCTTCTGCCAGCAGTGTCCACCAGACCCCTTCTCTAGCCTTGCCCCACACTGTACCCACTGATGGTCCTGTTGGCTCCTGCTTGTGAAGATTGAGTCCACTCTGAGGGCACCCTCTGTTCTTCATGTACTTAGAAATCACACTGATGCCTCCAGCTGATGCTTCTATCTGGAGCAGATGCTTTTGTCTGGAAGCAGTGCTCACATTGGACTCCCAAACACATTAAATGAAGGTTGAGAGGAAAAAATGAAGGGCATGTTGGCTGGTCACAAATGGAGGGATCTGGGAGTCCTGCCAGCAGCAGAGGGGCTAATAGGATGGCTGGGCTTCTGCCTTGCGTAGCGTTCAGGGAGAGACAGATGGTTTGGGAACTCCAGGCTCCTGGTTTATTTTGCTTACAAACCTCAGTGCTACCCACGTTTCTCCCCAGGACACTGATTTTGGCCTGCAGGAGAGGCAGCAATGGGAGGGAGGACCGTGTGGGACAAAGGCTGGGGTGGAGGAAGCTTTGTGGAACTGAGGGTAGCAGTGGCTCACATTACACAGTGTCTGCCCTGTTTAAAAGAGTAGGAAAGCCAGTCTGCATGATGAACCATTGCAGAAAAGAACCTTCTGAAGGTGCTGCACACCACAGTCCTGCCACTTGGCACACAGGGGAATGAAGAGGGAGTGTGTGCTCCGCAGCTGAGCATGTCCCATACCCACCTAGGGACTCACTTCTGTGTTTGCTTATGCTCATGGACACCCTGAGCTGAGAAGAGAAGGCATCAGGGTCAGCGTGCCAGCAGGGCAAGGAACAGCCCATGGGGAACATGGGATCCTGCAGGGAACAACTCCGGGGGCTCCAGCACAGTTGGATTAGAGAGTCACCTAAATCAGTTCAGTCCTCTGGCCATGCTGCGCAATGCCAGCAAGTGCAGTGTGTCTTGGAAATGGAGTCCTGCAGTGCCCAGGCCTTTGCCTTATGGCTGCAAGGACACTGGATCTGCTGACAAAGAGCAAGCGCTGTGCACGTGGCCCAGGCTCCTCCAGGTGACAATGGTCAGAAGGTGCAAGAGCCCTGCAATAGCAGAGGCAGGACACTTCCTTCTATGTTAAGACTCAATCCAATCTCTGAAGATCAGCTTAACTGAGATTGACTTAAAGCCCAAACACCCCTTCTATATTTCTCACTGCTGTCCATTATGATAATGGGGTGTTCCTCATGTGCACACAGATTTCCAGTCCCTTTTATGAATGTCCCTAAATTATTGTCCTCAAAGTTTAAGTAAAATTCAGGAGATGGGACTTTTTATGACTTTCAGAAAATTGCAGAAGGATTAAAACTAAGAGCAAAACATCTTGGGATGGGAGCTTTCTTATGATTAGGCATAGAAAATGCAAGACATGCCTCTTTTGTGAGTGATGTTAAAAATATGGTTGGAAAGGTCACTTGGAAAGACATGCACAAAGAAGGCATCAGAGGATCTATTTTAAATCCTTCAGGACTTGTTCCTCATTTCTGCATGAAGGCATTGCCAAGCTGGGCTCAGCCACCAGCACATGATGTACAAATTGCCTCTGGCAGGCAGGTGCATCAACCTTAGACAAGGCTGATGGACGTGCAGCAAGAAGAGCTGGTAACCTCCAGCTGTGGCTGTATTTCCAGGCTGTGAGAAGGACGGATGGACCTCATGGATCCATGGCTTGTCCCAGTTCAGCACGCCCCGTTCAGCAGTCTCCAACCATATGGTCTCCTGCCCATGTGTCTCTTGCACCAGAGAAGCTTCATCTGGAAAAGGGAGGGGCTGTTCTGCACAGATGCTGAGGCTGGGATGCCTATAGGCACCACTGTGTCCTGTCTGCTACTTCTCCAGCCTGGGAGAACCTGGTTGCCGACCAGGCCAACAGCTCAGAGAGGCACAGGAGCAGCCCCCCCTTCCAGCTCCTGACAACATGTACATAAATAACTGAGAGAGCCCCAACTCCAGCCAGGAGGCAAAGCCAAGAGCAATCTGTCAAGATGTCTTTGACAAAGACTTTTTTTTGTCATGGAAAATGTGATTTCATCAGAGCAGCCTTTTCAGAACAGGTCTCTTTCCTAGGGCTGTACAAGAATGCTGGACAACTTCACACAGTGATTCTGTGCTTTCAACCTAGAAAAAGTAGGCAATTTGATCATCTTTTCATAGTGGGTTTTTTTTTTCATAGATTGTCTCTCACATAGTCTTGTATTTTTCAGAAATTGTCCAGTTTATCTCACAAGAAAAATGTGTGTCTACGGTGCATTGAAGATAAAAAATAAGGGAGGAGGGGAGGTAAAGGGAGTAAAGATAAACTATTAGCAAAAGCAACATTTTAAAAATATAATGCTTCCTGAAGAAGTAGCACTTTCCATTTTAAATAATCTTGTGTTCACTTTAAACTACCTGTGTTCCTAGGTAAGTAAAAGTAAGACAAAGTACATCCCTTTCCCTGATTAAATAATTAAAATGTGGTGAGAGAATGTTTGTCTTTTAAACCTCTCAGTTCAAGCCG
>NW_010531247.1:9113-44762 GCF_000687285.1 Phaethon lepturus | reverse complement strand
CGCCCCTCCGCCCGGCCCGGGGGCTGGGCCGGCTCTGCCCCCCGCTCTGCGGCCGCGGCCGCGTTCGACGCGCGCACCCTCCGAGTGCTTCTGGGGGAGCGGGGGCTCTGCCGTGGGACTGAAGCCTGCTCCCGTGGGTTATCGTTTCTTGCAGAGACACCTTGGACACCCTTGCACTGCCAGCGGATCCCAGGCTGGAAATCTAAAGGCTGTAGGCTGGGCTGAGGTCTGCCAGCATGCTGGAGCCCCGTCCAGCTGCTGCTGTGCAGCCTGGTGGGCTTTCACTGCTGCTTCTCTGGCTTCCCACCCGTGCCACACAGAAATAATCCTCCCTCACGGTGCGCTCACCGGGCTGGAGCTGGGGTCACCCTCCTTTGCCCACCCTGCTCCTCTCCATGCTGGAAGAGGGGACAGGCAGGGAGTCACAGGGGAGTCGGCAGTTGGGACATAACGTCGTGGAGATGCTTTCTTTTGCACCAGAAGAGCTGCAAGCTCAAAGCCAAGGGCAGGGCTGGAGGGTGGTTGTGGAGAAAGATCCACCTGGGGTAGAAATTTGCTGCTTCTCCGTTGCTTGCTCTTGCACCCCTGTCACCTCCCTCGTTGGGAAAGGCGGCTACCTGCAGGAGAGCACAGCTTTTGGAAGAAATCCCTTGGGTGATGCCATCAGTACTTGCAGTTGCACGGCCATGGCTCAGCCACAGTCCCCCACAGGCACCGGCAGCGGGTGGGACGAGAGCAGGTCCTGCCAACAGCAGGTGCTGTACCCGGGGCTGGAAATACCTCCCTGTGCTGTTGCATGTTGCTTGGGTTTTGGATTGACCACAGTTCACTGTTTCTGCTGTCAACATTCGGCTTCAACTAACCACCGGAATTAAAAGCAGCAGAATTTGTTCCTTAAGTCACGAATTGCCAGGTCTGCATGTTTCGTGTATCTTGGGTACTTACATGCATCAGCACTGGCTGGGAGTTGAGGGAAGGCACAGAAGGGATGGATCTGGCTGGCGCTGTGCTCAAAGAAGTGTTATTAAATATTTGCCAAGACAATCCTTCCACTGGCTTAAGGGTTTTACTCCTGATTTATACCATTAGGAGGGAGGAATTAGAAAGTTTTCACTGCAATCGGGAAATGGTATTATGTTGGCCATGCCACGTTTTCGCAAAAGCTCTCAGAGCAATCTTTTGTACACACTTTCCCGCTAGACTAACAGCACGGATTCAGCTAGGGAGCTCTTTCCAGCCGCTGCCCTTACAAAGGCAGGGCAAGTCAGTGCCCTTCTTTGTCAGAAGGATACTGCAGCATTCAAGTGCTGAGAGATAACACAGCAACTCTGGGAATTAGAAGAGAGAAAGGAAGAAAAAGGATGAAGGAGGGAGTCAGGGAGTTATCAATATCCCCAGCCTGGCTGGAAAAAGAGCACAAAAGGCTCCGAGACTCCCATGAATCTGCCCTTGACCCCTTTTCCTGGTGCGTCAGGGCTGGAATTCAAGGCATGCGGTATGTTAGCACCGCAGATACTGGAATGAAAACAGGAAACGTGGAGGCTGCAGGCACCCAGCACGCTGGTAAGAGTAATTTGTCCTGCAAAATGTGCTCTTCTGAAGGGTTTTCTGCATGCATGTCAGTGCAACGTGCCCCATCTCTGCTGGCTCCCGGGGTACTGTCTCCCACGGGCAGCCCGTCGGTGTGAAGGGGGCTGCAGGGGCCGGTCTCCTCCAGGCTGGTCAGGTCAGGAATACAGCCACAGCCGTGGCTGCTTTAGTTCACAGGAGTAATTTGTCCTGCAAAATGTGCTCTTCTGAAGGGTTTTCTGCATGCATGTCAGTGCAACGTGCCCCATCTCTGCTGGCTCCCGGGGTACTGTCTCCCACGGGCAGCCCGTCGGTGTGAAGGGGGCTGCAGGGGCCGGTCTCCTCCAGGCTGGTCAGGTCAGGAATACAGCCACAGCCGTGGCTGCTTTAGTTCACAGGCAAGGGGCAGAAAGCTCCTCCATCTCATCCAAGCCAGGAGCTAGGAGATATTTCTCAGCTTGGGGAGCAGGGAAATGCTTCTGGAGCTCACAGTACACATCCCTCAAGTCCAGTCTTCCTCAAGGGCAGAGCCTGCACAGGGCTGGACTCTCCCACACCCTCTGATGCTTCAGTGGCCGCTGGTGCCAGCTATGGTCATGGTCTGGTCACGGGCAGTCAAGTGTGCTCACCTGGAAAAGCAGCATGCGAGGAAGGATGTACAGGGCTTACAACAACAGCTCAGCTCCCACCAGACACTGGTAGAAAGGACTTCACAAACCTCGCAGGTGAAGGTATAGCACCAGACACTTCCCCTCCTGTGTCTCCAGCAGGAACAGAAGTCCGCTCTTCACAGCACCAAAGGCAGACAGTCTGTTGTGACAGACCCAGTACAACACATCCTGCCCATGCACAGTGCTGGCAAGAGATGGTTTGAGCCAGTATCATGCAGCCCTTCACCCATCTATGTCCTGATGCTGAGGCCATGGTTTAGAAAAGCAGAAATTCTCATGAAGATGCCTAAAGTTTCAGGTTAGGCTCTGACATGTGGATTTCCAAATGTAACCATTGGGAGACATCACAAGGCTGTATTTCATCACTTGTCCATTTCCCGTCGAAAGGTGTGTCGGTGTGAAAACCGCAGGGCTGGCACAACAGCCCAGCGGGGTGGCAGCGACACGAATCACTGCAAACCACTGCCCCCCCTTTAATTCCCCCTGCGGGTGAAACTTCTGCGCGTGGGGGTTTCTGGGCTGAGATACCTGCAGCATCCAGAGCCACACACACAGCCTTGCTGGAGATCCAGCTCCCCATGGCAGGCTAGCGGAGGGAGCTCTTTAACTACCTAAAACGATGATTTCCACAGAGATGATGGTTTCAAATAATGAGACATTTTACCACCTGGTTACTGTCAGGGTATGCAGTCGCCAGAGCTCTGGGTGAGCTGAGCGAGCTGCTCATGAGTGAAATACAGTGATGGGCCATGCACATGGTTCCCAGGGCTCAGCAGAAACTAAAAGTGAACTGTGCAGACAAAAGGTTTGAACGATGCAAATGCTGACCCAAGATACTGTGCTACACAGCGGATGCTGTTCTGTTTGTCCGGACAACCTCGTGTCATGGCTAGTCCCCTCCTTGCCTTTCTCCTGCTGTAGCAAGAGCTGGTGATGTGTTCATGTGCATTCCCATGCGTGTTCCTCTGCTTTAATCCTCTGCACTCTGCTCCACAAACACAGCGCTGGGCTTCTGGCAAGGAGAGGTGGATCCTGCCAAAAACTGAGGCCAAGTGGCAGGAATTGAGAAACTGAGACATCTACCCAAGAGAACACAGAAAAAAGGCAAAACACTAGGCTGCAGAGCCAAAACTCAAGTGGGTGTTTCAAGCATTCCTTGGATTGCTCAACCTCTACCACAGCTTCCTATTGCACAGAGCAGCAGGCGCTGAAGCCCTTTGTTGTCTTCTCAACAGGGAAATTGTATGGAGATGAACTCACCAGCATGCAGAGATCTCCAAGAATGTCAAGCAGTTACGGACACCTGATTCAGGGTTCATTCATCTGGGTGAACAGATAATAGAGGGCTATGTGTTTGCATCACTTCGTGGCGCTGAAGCCATTCTGAGTCATGCACTGCCAGGTGGGACAGAGGGACCTGTTACTGCGCAAGCACTATGCCACCCCTTGAGTGAAACTATGGACAGACGGGTAAGGAAGCAGTCGTTATGATTAATGAAATCAAGGCACTGAATAATATTGTCTGTGGAGGTGCAATCAAAATCTGCCAGGCTAAAAGCTATTTCTTGGATTTCTCTCTAAAAACAAGCCTACCTTTCCAGGTGTGTACCCATGAATGCTGCACTGGAGTGCTGTGATTACACACTTGTTTACAAGCCAGGATAACTGATTGCCAATGCTGACGCACTGCGATGGCTGATGTTAAGAACATGAGACCATGTCATTCCACCTCCAGATGAAGTTTTTGTAGAATAACTTCTCCCTAACTTGTCTATCTTCATTGACGAGATTGTGAAAATGACTGCCCTGCTCCCAGTCTGGTGTGTACTTCAAATTAAAGTGGTGGGGCTGATGCCTGGAGAAACTGCCTGTATGGTTCAAATCATTTTGACTCATAAATATGAGTGTTCCGTCCATAAAGGTTGCTTTAAAAGGAAGCTCTGTTACTACTCCTGATGAAAGTTTCTTGGTCCTTATTTATGACACATTTAGCAACTGTGTATGTGGTTATTCCTGTATGTGGTTATTCCAAAACCAAACTCACCCCAGGGAGATGCAAAGAGGCTCATCACCTGCCTGAAATGTGCCCAATGTTTTCATGGGAAGCGTTCAGGAAGCCACATCCACAATCCATACTGTTATTGCTGAGTCCTCCCTGGAAAGAGCTTTCCTGTTGTGGCAGACATTTACTCAAAATGGTCTGTGGTGTCCTTGGCCTCATTGCCAACAAGTATTGCAAAAATCCCTACTCTTCATCATCTGTTTGAGACTCCTGTATTACTGGCTGCTATGGTAGCTGACAAGTGAGCAAGCAGTCCTCACCGCTGAGGAGTACCTAGACATGGGCAAAATATGTCTAGTTTGATCTGGTCCCACTTCACTGTGTTTTCCTCAAGGAGATGGTCAGGTTGAATGAATGAATGAAACAGATGGTGCAGTGTGCCTTAAAAAGGGTGATGGTGAGATGCTCCCTGGGACAACAGCCAGGTCCATCATGACATAGCTGCTTCCTCACATCAACAAACTGCTCCTTGCTGAACTCTAGAGTCAGTTTAGCTGAACTGCTCTTGGAATGACATCTGAGAACCCACCACTGACACGCTATTGTTGACACTGTCTCTGATCCCAGATACTCTCAGCTCACCAAGGGGAACAGCGCTTCTGTCTTGCTGGGAGTCTCCTTAGAAAGTCTCCAGTAATACCTGTTCTGCATGCAACAGAGAGACTTCAAGAAGCTCCAGGATGCCCACACCATGGTGGGGATAGCAGGTGTTTCACATGCAGAACAGGGTGCCAGGACGTGTCGTGGGATTGCTTGGAGAGCAGTCCCCTCCCTGCGCAGGCAGATTTCCTGCCATACCCAGTTCTTCCCTCTTTCCCACTCCTGCAGCATCAACGAGGGAGATATTGTCCATGTTGCTGTGAATGAAGTCATGGAGCTTATTTGCCTCTGCTGTCTGTTCTGTCCCACAAACAACCATGGGCAATCAGTTTGCAGGATGCACACGTTTGAACTTGCAATTGGAAAAGTTAGGACAGAATATAGAGAGTGAAATTTTAGTTTGTATATCTACAGTCAAAGGAGCATTCCTGGAAACCTGGTCTAGAGACTCTCTTAAAAGACGTAGTGGATGCTCAGCATATGAGGCATTTACATCTGAACTAGACAAGCCATGAACAGGCAGGCAAGAACCACGCAGGGCCTGAGAGCCAGAGGAGAAGGTTGGGGATATCTACATCTCTGGTCCTGGCTTTGAGGCTTCAAGGCAGGACCTTCTCCCAGTGCCTACAGGAATTCAGCACCCACACTGCATCATTCCCCTTTCTACTTTGTTCCTGGTTTTCCCAATGCACAGTTTTCATCTTTCTTTGCTTCCATGGTATCACAGAAGTCAATTCCAAGCAACTACAGCTCATGTGATACCAAAGCATCAGTTAATCATTCCCACAGCATTGTGTTTTACCCCAACATCCCACTATGGATTCTAGTCACAAAAGCAGGGGAGGCAACACAAAAACACACTCTCCCAACACCACCGTGCTCTGCTCAGGGAGCAACATTCCCACCCGACCTCCTTAACTGGGTGCTGATCTGCAAAGATCTCCCTTCTCCTGTCTACTGTTCCTCTGGGCAATGTGTGTCTTCTGCTCTATTTTTTTGTTTATAGAGAGCTTTATGTGACAGCACTCTGCCTAACATTAGGGCTACCAGTCCCCAGGCTGTTCATTCATTAATTAATTTTCATATAGCAATGCACAAATTCATAATTATCCTTCCTGTATAATGCAATCCCCAAGGACTTTGTCTGACTGGTTACACTGTGGTATTGCTCTTCACTAATTTTCTGGGTTTTTCCAGTGTATTCTTACTTCCTGAAGACAACTCAGATGCTTGTTTTTGAAGCACAGGTGAATAGGACACACTCAGAGCCATTTCAGGATGTGGAATACATTAAATGTAGGGTAATTGGTACTTTGGTAAGAAAAGGATATTTTCTGGATACCTGAAGCACTAAGCTGCTGTTCTGCAGCTATTTCCAGACTTAGGGCTTCCAGAGTTGACATCTTTTCATACCTATATGAGGTTGCTCTTGAGGGACACAACCCTTTCCTGACGCCATCACTGCACATATCCAGCCACCATAAAGCACTCATTTTCTGGAACAATGTGGTCACCTCTGCATTTTAGTTCCTGCAAAACCTGATCTCTTCAGTGCAAAAGGGTGGAGCACAACCAGATGCCTCACTGATTAAACAGAAGTCTTAGAGTTGGTTGGCCTTAAATCTTTGTGATCCCCAAAGTTAGCCTGCATCCAAGTGGGCCCACCCCTTTTAAACACACATTTTGCAATATATGTCCCTGTTACTGATAACTTCTCTCTTTGTTTTCCCTCTGACTTCAGTTTTCAGGATTTTGGTTTACTTTCTGACTTGCATTCTCACTTTCCTGGGTTGCCTTGTTCTGCCTGAACATCACCTGAGCACCTTGATTGAGTTTAGCAGTGAGTGGGTCTCCATTTAATTCCTCCACTATTTTCTTTCCTTTGTTTAGGACGTTGTTACAGTGCACAATTCACCTGCTATCTGCATTGCCACTTTCTGTGATTAAATACACCTTAATCAGTTTGCATATATTTGCATAATGCCCCTTTCTGTGGCAATTGTTGCAGAATTCCCTGTTTGCAGGACACTTATTGCAGGGACATTCTGCTCCATATTTAATATAGTCCCGCTCTGGCTTGATTTTTTTGCCAAACTGTTGCCAGTTTTCCTTGCCTACTACTGTGGTCTCCTCTGAAGTACATCCTTAACCATCATTGCTTCAGCCTGTCAGATGGGTTGGCATTTCCTTCTTGGTGTATCTGCCTTTGTTTTGTTGTTTAATAGCTCCTGCATTTCCACAACTATCTGCAGCTGAGGGTGATCTTCAGACTCAATCTCCTTTGACTTCTGGAGAACATCTTCACCCCAAAGTTGCACATTTCGTCTCTGATCTATTTTTTTCTCTGATTTTTTTTTTTTTTCTGTCAGCTTTTAAGCTCAGCTCCTCTCACCTGCTTGTTCCAGCTGGGGTTTAGTCCTTCTGCGCATCACCTCCCAGAGCTCACCAGTGCCACCACTGGCATCGGCAGAGTGGGGACAACTGAGGGCCTTACGCTATTCATCAGCAACAGCTCCTGGGATCCCCACGTGCCCAGGGCCACCGCTCTCCTCCTGCGATGCTATGTGGAAGGCCAAGCATGCAAACCCCGTCCCTGTGTGGAGCATGTGTGACCTTACGAAGCGACACAGCCACCACAAGAGGGAGGCAATTTCCTAAACCGCTGCTGCTCGCCGGTCCCTGCAGAAACCGCCCGGCACTGCCACATCGCTCTTCAGCGTCGGGATGGCGGCTGAGTCCTGATGTTCCAGCTGGGGCTGGGACGCAGATCATCAGCATCAGGGGCCGGCGCAAAGCGCTCAGTGAGGGGGAAAAGAGGCTCATCCCACTCGACACTCATCAAAACATCAGGGTACCACTGCCCTGGTGCCGGCGGAGGGGAAAAGCAAGAGGGTGATTTGGGCAAGATGGGCAGCACTGGCTGCAGGACAACGGCCACCCTGCATCATGTATGTCCTGGCTCAGCTGCCGCCAGGCCGGGACTTGAGTTTGTTCAGTGAAAGACCAGAACTGCAAGTCTCCCGCTCACCACGGGGAGTTAATCACAACCATCTCCAGCAGGTGCTGAAAGACGTTTTGTGTTGCTGTGCCAGGCTCTAAAAATTAGAGGACACTTAATCAAACTACTTTTTTTCTGCCCTAAGGACAGGACACGTGCCAAAATAACCAGCCTCACCTCCTCCAGTCTCTGATTTTGCTGCTCAAACGTACGGCATATGCAGTGAACACAGCAGGGCAGCTCAGCATGGGCTGCAGGCAGCTCTGCCCAAGCACTGCTGGCACGTCCTGGGGTGGCCAGAGCTCCCCGCTGCCCTCTGTGCCCTGTGCCAGTGGACCTGAGCCAGTCAGAGGTACCAGCCCTGGGTCCTCTAGACAGTGAGGATGGATAATTTTGGGGTATCAGGCCATCCTTCTCACACAGCCAACAAGGTCAGCTCTCTGACTTACTGCTTTCCTGGGGTCTTTCTTTTTAACTTGTTTTCATGCTTTGTCTCTGCTCATTCTGAAATCTTTCCTAGAATCAAAATGTCACCCAGGCTGGCATCACTGACAGCATGGTGGGATTTTGAGAAGAATTGATAAGAACTCAGTTAAGTGTATTGCACTCAGGTCCACTGATTAAGCAGACCATTTTCCAGGCTCCAGTTCAGAGGTGGCCTGGCTCTCATGGGGCAATGGGCAAGGTTACTGCTGCAGCTGAACTCCCAGCACATGGTGGTGAGTCATTGCATAGTACATTATGTGTATTGTACAGTTATATTTTAAGGCAAAATGAAATAAAATTACTTACATGCAGAAGGTGAGAGGAGGCTCAGGGAGCAGTAACTTTGCCATCGATCCTGGTGTAAGCTGGCCCTTCCAGATCATGAGTCTGATGCCTCTGATTCAGGAGTTCAAGACCCTGTTATGAAATGGTGTCTCTAAACAACAGCAAGGAAGGTGTCAGGACAAGTCACCTCACAAAACACATCCTCACTTCAAAAAGATGAAAAACTCTACTCACAGCACAGAGGAGACACAGCTGCAGTTGTCCACTTTAATTCATTAGAACAAATCACAAAACTCTTGCAGAACCTTTAGTGCAAGAGGTCAAAACACTATCAGGACAATAGGTGGAGGAAAGCAGTGGGTGGAAGCTGCAAATGGGACCAATAAACCCATCTGTGAAGGATAAATTGCAGCATCATTGTCCACTGAAACCACCACGAGCTGCTTAGCCATTTTGCTAGGGACCACTCTGTATCAAGTTCTTTCCAGGGGAAAGGAAAAGAAATGCAATTAAGACCTCTAATTGCATCAAAATATTCTAATGAAGCCAGTGACTGAGATGTAAATGAGCATAAGTATGCATGAGTTTGCGGAATTTGTGCTACTTAATTAATGACATACATTGCAACAAGAGAAAGGAAATAAATTTCAGAATGTTAAATCTGGCACTAAGATATTCCATTTCTAAATGAAACCATTTCCAAATGATTGATATATTTCTTATTAAATCAGTGCTCAGAAGTCCCATAATCTCCACGTGAACATCCCAGACTCTCACACTGACAGCCATCCCAACTTGACCTAAGTCGTCACCATCACCACTAGACAGCACAAGCATGTGCAGCCGTGCGGGCTCAGGATGGCAGGGGAGGCACCAGCGTGGAGGCATGTCTCAGTGCCTCACTGGTACCCAGAGGGGCTTTCACTTTTTCTTTACACTCAGAAATCTTTTGCATCTTTGGAAGGCTCTTGAGTGAGGTTCAAGCACGTAGAGGTAAGTCTCACCTTGACATACATCGTCACCGTGACGGAGGCTGATGTGCAGGTTCGCTCACCCACAAGCAGGCAGGGGACAGAGCTCTGAAGTCAGGTTCACAGCAGGAGTATGCAGCCTTTGCAGGGCACAGCAAACCCTTCCACCAGCATCTGCCCTGGGATGTGATCCCAGGCCATCAGAGCTGATTTCAGGTGATCCCACACCCAGCAGCGTGCCCGAGGAAGTGTTCAGCCAAGTCAGGGCAGACCATTTTTCATTTCCAGGCCAGGAGAAGCTTCCAAATGCTCTGGCATAGCCACTGCACAACATCCCCTTTTCTAATGAAAACATATTACCACCATCACAATTTTCTGTGCTGCCTTCTAATTAAAAGGCTGTTGCTCTATCTACCTCATTTCCTGCCCATCCCACTTCCCAGACCCACAGCAGGAGTCAGACTTCAGCAGGCAATGTCCTGCCTGAGACAAGGTGCGAGCAGAGAGCAAGGAAGAGGGTCAGGAAGAGGGTTGTTTCTTATTTGCTTTGCCGATGGCTCTGCTTAATGCCATTTTGCCTGACTTTACATGGTATGGTGAGCAGAAGCAGTGACTGGAGAGTGCAGGGTAATGCAGGATGTTTCACTTGAGCTTTGTTCTTTAAAGAGGAGGAAGAGAAGGAGGAGGAAGAGAATGTCATGCTGGTCCACAGCTTCGGGAAAATCTCCCAGGGCTTCTCACTCGCCATGAGTGCAGAGAGCAAGATGTAGAGGTGAGGTGGGATGGAACCACCAAGGATCTCCCACTTCAGAAAACCTGTGTTTCCCCAGACCTGTTTCTGAGCTCAGTTTCCCAAGCTGAGTGAAAGTCCTTCTCAGTCCCTTGTAGCAATCCCTCTGGGACCGGCACTTTGCATCAGCAACATCGGATACACCTCAGACTGGGAAAGGTGAACTGCAGGATAACTTCACAGCCCCGTGGCTAAGGTACTCAACAAGCAAGGGGACCCCTGCAACTCCAAGCATCCTTCCTTTCAAAAAAATCCTAAGAAGAAATGCATGAGATGCTCCCTTTTCCCTTGGTCCCCCATGCCCTGGGCATGCTCCAGCCCCTGATACAGGCATTGCCAAGGTAAAAGCAGCTGCTGCTCCCTTGGTGCACCCACAGTGGGGATGAGGTGTTCCCAGATGTGGACCCCACAGGGGCAGGTGTGGACGCTGACACCAGCCAGGCAATGCCATGCTTTGGTGCCAAGGAGCTGCACCCATGCTGATGTTGCCGTAAGGCCTTTCAGCATCTCTGGGCCCAGCAGCTGAAGGAGGTTTTCAGAGTCAAACATGAATTCAGGCACTATCAAGCGCAGATGGGCACACAGGAACAAGTCCTTTATGTTTGGCTCTTACAGCTACACTGATCAGGGGTTACGGCTCTACGTGTAGGCCCAGCCTTTTACTCAGCACTTCAAGGAGCTGGTTTTATAAAGTCATGAGTCCACATCCATCAAAGTTTGTCTTTCCTTTCTCCATGTCTTCACGCAGAGATGCTGGGATGTTCCTCAGGCTGGGCTGGTCCTGCTGGGAGGCGCCGGGAAAGTGAACCAGGATCATTGCTTCCACCATCACTGGCCAAGGTTGACTTTTTACTGAAATAATTCCCTCAGGTATTTGTTAGGCATCAGAGTGGAAGCGATGGTCCCACAAAGCATCTGATTAGCATTTGGCTCAACAATTCTAGTTTGATTTTCACTGCCCCTGGTTCAGCACTGAAGTCCCAGCTCCATGAGCTGGCCGCATAGGTACAGCCCATGTAACATGGGAAAAAACAGCAACAAACCACCATTTTCTCAGGTTTTCTTTATTTTCTAATGATTATAGTCCTCACAACCTTCCTCCAAGCCAGGAAAGACAGCTGCTTGCATGCTGCTCACTTCCAGCAGCTGAAAGGGTGTTGGACCTGGCTGGTCCTTGCTCCCCAGCCTGTGTCCACAGGGATTCTCACTTTGCTGAGCCGGGTAACGCTGCTGAGCGCCTGGCCAAGGCTTCCTCCAGCTGATCACATCCCCCTGATTAAGGGGAGGGAGACAATTACCCTTATTTGTCTTGTCAGCGCTTGGATATGATGTGTGGCTGATGGTAACAGGCAGCCGCTTTGCCTCAGGGCTGCCCTGGGTAATAATTTACATAGTGCAGCTAAATCTGAAAATCCCACTAACATCCTCTTCTAATGAAGCTCCAGGTACCGTCCTCAAAGCCCCGGCACGGCTGTATCTAGGCAACAAAGATGGCTGTCCCTCCACAAGGCAGCACTTAGATGAACACCTCCAAAGGCAAAGGATGCTGCTAATTAACCCTTGGGGCAGCGCTGAGCTCTCTGCTCCATAACAAGGTCTTTGCATCCCTCGCAGCCCACTGGACGGCTCTTCGGGCTCTGCCTCATACCTGCACTCCAGGTTCCCCTCGCAGCCCCGGAGCAGGGCTGGCAAGCACTGCAGCTTTGCTCTTTGCATGGTTATTTGTTAACACGGGGAAGGAGTTCGCCTGAGCCCTTGTTGCTCCTCTTTGTACTTGCAGTTCCTGAGCAGTTCCAGCGTTTGCAGAAATTTCATGTCAAGTTGTTAGTGCAAGCAGCAGTGGGAGCAGAATATAAGCACACCTACGCAGGCAGGACTGTGCCTTCCACAGGCAGGGAACAGGAACAGCCTCTGACCCTTGGCAGCCAGCTGACCCATGAACAAGCCCGGCTTTGGAGACCCACAGTGCGACAGCGACAGCAACCAATGAAGCAGGTGACCACCAGTCCCCACGTGGTCTGACATGGACGGTAGCTGTGCAGGGCTTGGGTTTAGGATTGAAATCCAGAGAGGATCAAACAGGTAACCAGATGCAATAAGCAGTCAGGATGGGGATCTCCAAACTTCCAGAGGCCAGAGGGGATTAGTGTCTCCACGCTGGAAAAGCTGCCTCAGAGCACACAAGGGAAGGCGCCACTGATAGCTTAGTGCTAAGTAACCCAGAGGAATGAGGCTTAGGGAAAACTGACATCGAGATATAGGGGTTAAAGAGAGGCACTTTAGGCAGTTAACTTTGGAGCTGTGAATAGAACCTGCATGTACCTGCATCTTAACATCCTCCGCAAAGAGAACCTCAGATAAATCCATCAGTCAGACAGCAAGCGTAGGCAGCATGAGTACCCCAGCGTGAGACCCACACACTGATGGGAACATCATTCATGTAGCAAAGGGCCTAAAACCCATCAGAGTGATGTTCAAATTCAGTAGAGCAGAGAAAAGGAACAAGGCTGAAGGAGGAAATGATGGAAGGAAGAAAGGAAGAATGGAAGAATGGAAGGATGGATGGAAGGCTGTCAGATAGATCCTAGAATGGCAAACAGGAATTAAATTTTTGTACCTCTGGCATAAAAACTATTTAAAGGCCAGATCTGATCTTCCAGCTCTGGCTTTGAAGTATTTTGACTCCAGCTGATCTCGACAGGGTGCTTGTGAAATGAGATATAACTCAACAGGAATAAAGAGACCAGGGCTCAGTCCTACAGAATTTGATCCAAAGTCTCAGAGGAGACTCCAAGAGGACCAGACCATGCTGCAAAAAACAGAAACATTTCAGCAGACTAAATATGGTGCTGACAAATACTGTCTGAGGTGCACCAAAGGAGATAATTACACCTGCCTATGAACTTTCCCAGCTTCTGAATTCCCTGAATGAACTTAGGCAAAAGGCCTTGATGTGAATATTGAGAGCAGAGCCAGACACTGAGACAAAGCTAGCTGTGATGAAGACCCCAGGAAGGACAATCTGACATTCCAGTAGTGCACCTGGAGCTGTGTTTGGTGAATATTTTGGGAGGGGAACTTCCATGCATCAGCTGGCAACACACGGCAAGATGCACGCTATTGCTTTCACATGGCCAGAGTGGGACCTACAAGTGGAGTATGACTCAGAACTTAATGGAGCTGTCAGAGTGCTTTACAGGACTGGGAAGAGCATCCTAAATTGGAACAGACGTCATTCTGGAAACTAATGCCACTCAGAGACATGAGTCCCACGGTGCTGGGATGGTTCATGCTCTCCAGGGCAGCTCTGAAGGCAAAGCAGATGGTTTCAATGGCTTCTACTGCGTTAGACACGCTTGTGATCTGGAGCAGAAGGCACACCAGGATGCCCTGGAGGTCATGGGGAAGTTATTTCATGTGGCACGTGGATCTCAGGAGGTCCTGTAGCCTCAGAACCAGCAGCTCTCCGAGATGATCCTCTGCAGAGCGAAGGGTGGCTACAGATGGCATGCTATGGCTCCCTGCAGTACCCCTGCAGGGAACAGGTCACAGAAGATATTTTGGCCCAAGGTGACCCTCATGCCAGGGTCACCCAGGAGTGTCCACTGCAAAGGAATGAAGAAGAGAGGGAAGGAAGGAAGGATTTTGCAGGAACCTTCAAGGCATATGAAAATGTCTTCTGCAGAATTCATACGTGAAATTAGCATTGCAGGGCCTTCTGGAGCAGGAATAATAAAGCCCGTGGCCCACATGTCTGGGAGCTCAGGGCATGGGCCTGGGCTGAGAGCAGGGCCACACACAGACTGGGAGCAAATGATGCTGAGACCAATCATGTGCTGTGTGGTCCATCATGGGTGCAATTTCCAACCACAGTTAAGTATCAGTCAGGGATTTGGTACAAGAGTCCTCCAGGATATTCCTCTCCAGTTTTATTCACAGGTGAATGAGAGGTGCAGCAGGCAGGGAGGTGGCTGTGACCCTAGCTGGGTGTCTGCCTGGGAGCCTTTTGCCATCTCTTCCCCTTAACTCTTGCAATAGCATGCAGGACACTGCGGGCAAAAAAAGTGATGAGAAGGGAACAGGACTCAGGCTCCAACCTGCCACCAACCCCAATCTGGGCAGACAAATACGTGTCCTCAGCCATCTGGAGGCTAATCCGGAGACATTGGCTACAGCTGAGGTGGCAAATGAATAGTGTCAAGTGCTGGTTCTTCAAGGAGCCAAGTTTCAAGGCTAACTCAAAGATTTCATTGATCAACATACTGCCAGCAACAAGCACCTCCTGTCTTGCTTGTACAGTGTCTATCAGACCAGGCACGTGTAAATCACAGGCACGATATACCTTGCTGGATCAGATGGAGATGACAAATCCCAAAGCAATTCTTGTGGTCTAAAAAGCCCTGCAAGAAGATGGCACAATAATCCTTCTGGCTTCCAGCACTCCTGGTTGTAGGGGAGTGGGTCAGGGCAGAAGGAGCCCAGGAGACCTGACAGGGACCTGACAGCCAGTGTCCCAGCTCTTCTGCATCAAGGCAAGGACGGACCACCTGAATACCCACCCAGCACCTGAGTACTGGGCAGACCATTTGGACACAACCGTCTTGGGCCTCGTGAGCCTGTGAGGGAGTGAAACAGGTTTTGTTTAAAGATGAAGTCTCCTTCTGCTGTCATTGAGCTCTGCTCCGCACCTGTGGCTTTTGCAGAGATCCAGAACACCCAGGCATCCAGAAAGACCTTGTTTTGGGCACCAAGAAAACGTGCCTCGAGGCTGAACCATTCCCACTGCAAATGTGTAGCATTCCCCAAGGTGCTTATACTAACAAAAATCCCCCAAATGGACAGTATTTTGTGTCAGTATTTCTAAAATTAAATGCTTCAATAGTCCAGTTTGAAATGACACCACATGAAATCTTTTTGCTGGCAAATGAAATATTTTCTTTAATATGTATATTTAATTTCCTATCTACTGGAAACAAATGAACATTGTTTCTCAATGTCTTTCTAACACCAGTAAAAACAGAAAGAATCAGTTCTTCACCCAGCTCTATGAGAACACAGAACAGCAACTTATTTACTGACCCTGTCCTTAGCAGGGCTATAAACTCCCCATTTAGTTAAGCCAGACTATGGCTTGGGGCAGAGCCACATTGAATTTGGCAGTTCATCAATCTTTGGTAGCAAAAAATAAAAAAATTAGTTCTAAAGAACTCCTACAGATAGGCCTGACAGTCCCATAAATGCATCTAAAAATCAGATAAAATGTTTCATTTTCATTATTTCTAAAAGACCTTTTTTGCTCTTTGGAGACCGATTTACAAGTGTTATTTATAAAATGGACAGAGGTGGTTCTCTCCTCAGTCCCCTCAGCTCAGCCAAAATGTGGCAGATGTCATCTTAAAAGTCTTTCCTGCTTGCTTTAGAAAGGGGATGTGGGGTTACGACCACTGACTCTGGAGGACGTAGTACCCGAGGAGAGCGAGGGTCCGGGGGGCAGCTGTGCCCCGAGCTCTCCCACCTCAGCAGAGGGGGCACCAGATGCCTACGTAATTCTTAATGGCTTTATGTAAAAGAGGGAGGAACAAAGGATGGAGGAGGGCAGAGCACCTTCCCGAGAGCCCCGGAGGTGCGAGATGCCTCGAGGAGCCTGGGGTCCCCGGCAGGTGGATCCCCCAACATCGCAGCTGTGCTGTCACTGTGCTGCAGAGAGGATCCCCCTCTGGCCCTGTTGAACCAGGTCTTCATGCGAAAATATCCTTTGGTTTTGTTGTAAACAGGTTATCAAAGGCCTCTGCTCCAAATAATGCACGTGGAGCTTGAAGTCCAGCTCCCACCACCCAGCCTGGACCATAGCACAAGGCAGAGCTTTCACAAGGCCTGCGGTGTCCCGTGTCTTGGATCTTTTGTTCCTCACGGTCACTGAACTGAGTGCAGGGTCTGTCGCTTGCACTGCGGAGGTGCATCACCATGCGCGGTACAGACCTGGGTGCACGCAGCTGGGATCCCACTGCAATCCCCAGGTCGGACAGTTTATCCTAGAGCCGCGGTCTGGCGTTACTCCATCATCCCAACACTGGCTCCTTTCTCAGTGTTACCTAGTGCTGATTCCTGGCCGTGAGGCTGGAGGACCTCAGATCCTAGCTATATTTTTGGGAATATTGTGATTTTAGAGTAGGCAGTGGAAGGTGTGAGAGGAACAGGGACATGTGGACAAGAAGTCTTAAAGGTTTCCATCCATGTTGGCCACCTCCAGGTGAAAGCCAAGCCCAAATGTTTGTGGATTGTTTCTTCTTTGAATATTGGAGGAGAAAAGAAGGAGGCCATGAATTACATCTGTCCTGCCAAGTCCCCAGAGCTGGATTTCAGTTACAGACACGTATATTGCCTAAGATATTAAAGTTTTTCCCTGAAATCAGATAATGCCCAGGTGAAGCACAGATGGAGGAGGAAATGGTGTTGAGAGTGGTGATGATGCGATTAGGCTGTGCAAGTCTAATCGTAAAAGCCAAAGGGGCAAATGAAGCTTGAACAACTTTTAAGTCAGCATCTCTGCATTTTTACCTGCTTGGCTTTGCAGCCTTGCTGTTCGCATCACAAAGTTCATTTTTTTATTTGGACTCTGAAGTGCAGACATAAGGCACATAGGTCCCAAGCAAAGATTCAGTGTGTGAAGGTGAGAATTTGTAAAGGTGCCCACAAATCCCAGGAAGGATCCTGCCATGGGAGACCTTCCAGGTACTGTGTCCCCAGATTTCTCTTGGCAAGTGCTCCCTGGAAATCCTACCATTGAAGTTACTTGTGACTTATTATGGGTATCAACAAACTCCTTACACAGCCTCAGGCGAAAGCACAAGCAGCAGTTCGCATCCTTGCACCTGGAAATCCCTCCAGTGTTCAGCAAACCTGCAGTCCAGCAGGACTGGATTTGATGCTGTTTTGGGGAGGGGCAGCCTGCGGGCACCTCAACATGATGGAAGCTTGTAGCTCTCTCTTTAATTGGAGGTGAACTTAATTTCAGTAATGAGCCTGGCACATTCCAGTTCCTGATTAGATTTGCACAGTGATTAACCCAGCAGATATTCACTTGGCAAACTGCCCAGTCCATTCCAGTTGCAGTGGACTGAAACCACTTCTGCTGCTACTCTCACACTCAGAAGCAAGGTCACCTGAAGGTCATTGTGGCAAGGGAGACTCAAATGCATGCTGATTTTCTAAAATTCTGCTTGGGAAGGGCCTGTCCAGCTCCTCCTGTTGGATCCCACCTAGATTGAGAAGACCCTGTGGGTTGCACAGTGCAATTTCTGGTGCTCCATGAGATAGAAGTAGCTTCTTGGAGGAGAAGTTTCCCAAAGAGATAGCTGGGTTTGCCTGAGCCCCTGGGGATGCTGAGCATCCCTCAGAAAGTGCTGCCAAGCTCTTCCATCACCATGTCCTTAAGATGTGCAAGAAGCTTCGCATTGTATTCTTTGATCAAGTAACTATGCCCTTGTCTGAAAACAGCTGGAGCAGTGGGTACACTCATACCTCTCGACTGATCTGAGCTCCTGGCCATGGAGGAGAGCTGCATGGGTAAAAGGGGCATGGTGTGCCTGGCTTATACCAGCATGTTTTGCATGCAAAGACTCCCATCCCCAGGACCATCAGGAAAATGTCCTCTACTGTCACTAAATTCACTCTTGGAAGAAAAATAAACTAGAATCATAGAATCATAGAATCATAGAATCACAGAATGGTTTGGGTTGGAAGGGACCTTAAAGATCATTTAGTTCCAACGCCCCTGCCATGGGCAGGGTCACCTTCCACTAGACCAGGTTGCTCAAAGCCCCATCCAGCCTGGCCTTGAACACTTCCAGGGATGGGGAACTCACAGCTTCTCTGGGCTACCTGTTCCAGTGTCTCACCACCCTCATGGTGAAGAATTTCTTTCTTATATCTGATCTAAATTCACCCTCTTTCAGTTTAAACCCCTTGTCCTATCACTACATGCCCGTGTAAGAAGTCCCTCTCCAACTTTCTTGTAGGCTCCCTTCAGGTACTGGAAGGCTGCTATAAGGCAGAAGCTGCTCTAAGATGAAAATTCACCTCTGAGTTGGTTTGAGCTACCCAGTGGTTTCCATGTGTCTCCTGAGGAGCTCCCACACGCTGTCCCAGGCACACAACGATTGGTGCCCTCTCGGTGATCACTACCCCCTGTGCCTCTCGGCCAGCACGTCCAGCTCAGTCCCACCTCATCCGGGGAGGTGGGACCGTGTCATAGTGCAAACTGAGCAGCACAGAAAACGTCAAAGGGTTTCCTCTGTTGCAATCCCATTTACCAGTAACTGGATGTCTCCGTTTGATTATTACCGAGGTAGAGAGTGAAAATGGCCATAAACACGCTCTCAAATCAATTGCAAAAATCCATAGTTGGCTCGGGAGAGACGCAGGGTGATGCCTGCTCACCCCATCCTCCCCCACACATGGCTTATAATTTTCTCATGCTCACAAAAGACATTTTTTTCCTTCCCTCAGGGACTGTCTGAAAGGTAAATAATACAGGATCAAGAGATTAGCATGTGTGGTTCACATTTGTAATTTGGCACTGCTGGGATATTATAACATGGCCCAGATGCCTGGGAAGGTGTTTAATATAAGCCAGAATGATTGACATGTCTCCATACAGGATCTGAAAGCTGTCAGATCTCAGGTTATTGAGTGTCCCACTTCCTGACAAATATATACACCAGCTAAGTAGGGCACAGATCTCCAGTTCACCCTGCCTGAGCTCAGATCATTCTCTTGGAGCCGCTTTCGGATGAGCTCTGAGCTGCTGATGGCACCAGCAGAGGATATTGGCAATTCCTGAAACTAGTAATGGCCCAAAAGCTACAATTTCCTGTTGTGCAAATGAGGTTTACTTTGGAAACAGGCACCGAGTCAAGCGAACTTCAGTAACTCCTGTTATTCCACGACCTTGGGCTGCAGGAACAGCATGAGGACTTGGCCTCTTAGGAGGACCTTTTGGTACACCGGTCGAGCTCCTTGGGAAGGGGCAGCAGGGGCGACAGCAGGCACAGGTCACGCCAGGCTGCCTCCATCTCCCCGGCCATCAGGCGTGTCGTGCTGGCTGAGGTTTGCTTCCATCTGAGCTTGCTGTTGGAGTCGATCGCCCGTGACTTTGACCACGATGAGCTGCCCTGGGTGACTCAGGAGAGCGGCGGCACGTGGAGGTGGCACCATGGGAGGGGGCTGCAGCACCCGCTGACCTGTGAATGCCAGGGGCAAGGGGCACTGGGGGGGAACAGCAAGGCCACAACCACACTGGGAGCTTCTCTGGTGCACCAAGGCTGTGATGCTTTGGTTGATGGTGCAGGATGATTTCTGTACCAGCAAAACACTTTGCAGTAGCAAAATACTCTGCAGCTGAGTATAGAAACATTTATGTTAGCATTAACTTGCTTTTCTCAGGGTGTCTTACTTTGCCCTAGAAATAGCATTATAAAGGCCAAACTCTGTGAATTATATTGCCATGAGGATACTTTTGCCGGCACCAGCAAAGCTTCTCTGGGCCCACTGGAGCACATGCATAGCCAGAGCAGTGAATTCAAACAGCCATTCCTGTGGAAAATGTCTGTTCCCTGTGAATCCAACCAGGTATTTGGGAAAGAGGTGTCAAAACAGATTTGAGATCCATGTCATGAGACTGAGCTCAGACGTGCTATATTGACCTGAGGTTAGTTGCTTTAACAATTATTTCCAGGTTGAATTTGCTTTGCTGCAGCTCCCATTCAGTGGATCCTGTTATGTATTTCACTACTAGATTAACGACTTAGTGGAAATCAATTTGCCATTTATCCACCTCCCACTTGTTATGAGCTGTATCTTTCTCATTTCTTTATTACAACGGTTTGGTTGAGCACTTGTAAGACAACTTTCCCGGGCCTTGTCTGTCTTTGATCAGCTCTGAAAATCAAGCTACATGATTCAAAAACCTGCAGTGGTAGAAGGTTGGTGAGATTGTTAAATCCTCAACAAAGATCCTTTCACGCTTCTCTTTATCACCTTGGAGGAAGAGGTGTGGGGGAGAGCATGCAGTGCCATGACCACCCTGGAACCAGCCCCACCACCTCGAGCACCCTGCTCCATCAGCACAGCGCTGTGCCATGGAGGTCGAGCCATGCTGCTCCGTGAAGTAGGAGCACCACATCAGGAAGCTCTGGAATCCAGGCACGTTCTTAAGTGGAAGAGAAGACTTAAGCAGCGTCTTTGCAATAAATCTCATCATTCTTATGGGTTCATAAGAAACACAGTAGTGCCCTGTCCTTTGGATTCAATTTAATGGGCTCAGGCAGCATCAAGCGGGAATGGCATCTTGAGGATAAAGAACAGGTGTCAGCCCAGACTCAGGGTCTCATGCCAGGCAAGGATTAGTTTATTATAATTAATATTCTTATTTCTTATTATTGTTAATTACTGGCTGAAGCTCAGTGCTTTAGGGAACCTACAGTAATACCTCCACCAGTGCCCCAGATGATCCTGCATGCTTGGAAAGGCCTTGTCAGAGCTCATCGGGTTTTGCAGACGACTGGCTACGTACCAACCAGAGGTGAGTGGAAATATTACAGACACGCAGGAAAATCTTCTTGCAGACTAATCCCTGTGAATCATTTTGTTTGCATTCGTGACCTCTTTTATTCATGAATATTTGGAGGAAAAACATATACTTCCAAATAAACACTTGTGAAAAACAAACATGTCCTAATTACTTATGCAAATATTCTCATCTGAATATTTATGCAAATATATTTACCCGCATGAACTTGTATATCAAACTACTATGAATACTTATTTTCGTGAGAAAACACATAAGGTGAAAAAAACTCCCGAGTGTTTTCTGTTGGCTTAGTAAGGGAACAGAAAGTGAGCCATGCATCTCTGACTGTGGCTAAGCTGGATTCACAAGTACTGGCTTGAAAACATTCAATCAAATTACAAATACTGCATTCTATAAATATTAAATTCACCCCCAAGAATAGGATTTCAGGGAAAGAAAAATGATTGTGCGGATATGGAGTAAAATCAGTGGGTAGTTTTACTTGGGAAAATAGGAGGATGATACCAGTTATTCACAGTGGTAAGCATCCCAAATCCATTTTCAGGAGCTAACATGATGCTCAGGGGGAACCTATGGAACGATTGCAGTGACAGAGCACATTTGTAGGTATAAGTGTGTTTGTGAGCCTGGTGGAGAAGGTGACACAGGGTGATGTCTTGGAGCATTTTCATTTGGAAGCTGAGGCAGAACAGGCTGGGCAACCCAGCTCTTGGTCAAAAATAGGCTCAAATGGCAGCAAGCAATGGACTGATGTCTGCTTTGGGACTGGTGATGAGTGCCTGCCCCAGGGTGATATTTGGGATCACATCATTCAACATCTGGACAATGAGATAGAGGCCACACTCCGCAAATGCACACATGATACATAATTGGGGAGGGAGGGGGGGTAGATGATAATGCAAAATGGAAGGACATCAACCATGGGGACCTTGGAAACTGCATCCTTGGAGTGGGTCAACAGAAGCCACATGTGAAATTCAGAGGGATATGGGGAAACCAGAGAGGGGCCACTAAAGAGCAACCAAGATGGTCAGGAACCAGAGGCATCTGACTAAAAAGGAGAGGTTGAGGGAGCTGGACTGGATTCACCTGGAGAAGAGGTGACATGGTAGCAGCCTACAATTACTTTAGGGTTTGGTTTACAGTTGGACTCAATGATCTTAAAGGTCTTTTCCAACCTAAATGACTCTGATTCTATACTTGAAAGAGAATCACAAAGGCATTGGAACCAAACTGTTCTCAATAGCGTTAGGTGAAGTAACTTGGGCAGGAGCCACAGAGCCACACACAGCCACAGATGTCCATTAGGAAAGCTTTCCTCCCCAGGAGGATGGTATGGCCCTGGGTCAAGTCATGGGAGAGGTTTCTATTCTTGGAGGTTTCTTAGGTTCAGCTCATCAAAGCCATAGCCAAGCTGATTTAGTGTTGGGGTTGTCCTGCTCCAAGTGGAAGGTTGGACTGCAGACGTCCATATGTGTTTGTCATCAGTGCCACCCCACTCTGATTCTAGGACCTGGGCAGCTCAGCTCCTGCAAATATTTTCCCCACAGGTTTTTCTTCCACAACATCCCATCCCAATGGGATGGGTTACAAAGCCCTGGAGGGTTGAATGAAAATCCTGCCCCTCCACCTGTACTGCTAAAGAGTTTGATGGAGAACAACTCTCCTTCCAGACCCACAAAGAAGGTCCACAGAGTCAGAGACAGATCTCCATCCTCCAGTCCTGAGACATGTGGTCTGTACAAGTTCAGACTGATCCCAAGTGATGGGACAAACTATGTCTTCCTACCACTGTGGAAGTGGTAGACAAACTATTAAACACAAGTCCAGGAAGACGTGCTCACCCAGTAAGATTAGTTGATTCCCACTGCAGCCACTGAGTAAAGGGTACTGACTATGAGTTTGTTTTCCATTGTTTTAACAACCCACAGCTATGACATATTTTAATTTTGAATATCAGTGACACAAGCAGGACACTGATCTGTCCTCTAGACCCACACTCAGGTCCAGATGCTGCTCAGTCTTTCTCTGTGGTCATGGGCAGGCCCCTTGAACTTCCCTCACACTCACTTTTTGTGTCTGACAAATGGTCTTACTAAGAAGTCTTCAGGCAGGCATTCCTTAACCACATGCCTGTGCAACACCCAGAACAACTGGGCTTCTTACTGGAGCATAAATACTCCTGTTCCACTCCATTTATCACCCAGACGTGCTACCCCCCAAAGCCAGGCAGTTGCGCTGTCAATATTGTCTTTCTCTCTGCTGAAAACACATCCCCACTGGGTGAGCTGCAGTAAGCTACAATCTCATGTAAGGGAACAATTAAAGCTACTTTCTGTGCCACTGAGGAAATGCAAGAGTTCAACACATCCAGATTCACTTATGCTTTTTGTTTGGGGCACACTGACATTCGACGTTGGTTTTCTTCAAAGAGCTAGTGTGAGGCTGTGCTCTGGATTTGGGATGAGAAAATGTTGATAACGTGCTGATGTTTTGAGTTGTTGCTGAGCAGTCAAGGACTGTCCAGCTTCTCGTGTTGGCCGGCCAGCGAGGAGGCTGGGGGTGCACGGGGAGCTGGAGGGGACACAGCTGGGACAGCTGACCCAGGCTGCCCAAAGGGATATTCCATACCATACGACATCATGCCCAGTACATAAACTGGGGGGGGCATAAACATAAAAATAGCATAAACATAAACATACATAAACATAGCCGGGGGGCGGAAATCGCTGCTCGGGGATGGGCTATCGATCACCGGGTGGTGAGCAATCGCTGTATTGGGCATCACTTGTTCTTGTGCATTCCTTGTCGGTATTATTATTGTTGTTATCACTGTTGTTCCCTTCTCTCTTTCTGTCCTATTAAACTGTTTTATCTCAACCCACGAGTTTTTTCCCAATTCTCTCCCCCATCCCACTGGGGGAGGGGGGAGTGAGCGAGCGGCTGTGTGGTGCTTGGTTGCCGGCTGGGGCTAAACCACAACAGACATCCTGGGTGTCCCATCAAACTAGGACAAAATGGAGCAGAGCTGAGCTCAGCCATTGCAGTTTGCAACTCTCGTGCTCTAGGCAAGCCTTGTACAGGATCCACAAATCATGTGCTTCTCTCTGTCCCACTGGCCTCAACAGAGACCAAGACTTTGCCATGTGCAATTAGATTAATGATGGCTAATGATGAGCATTTGCTAATAATAATTAATAAAATTACCTCTGAATTTGCACCTCAATGTCCTGGGTGCTGCACAGGCAGTGCAGGTAGCTGCCTGCACCCTGGTTGGAGAGTGGTTTGGGCTGTAGAAACCACCAGTGTTCCTGATTCAAAACTGTCCGTGGTGCCACAGGAACACATGCTCCCTGGGAGACAGGGTCAGCCAGGGCCCAGATCCTACCAGGGAATGGAGGTTGCTGTCTGAGAACACCCTGAGAACCATCATTGGAAGGTCTCAGGGGATGGGTCCTGTCAACTGCACTAATTTACAGAGCTATATTAAATGTCCTCGGAGACTGGGTGCCTAACACGATGGGTCTGTGGCCAAATCTCATGCTTGAGAGAATCATGGGTGGAATGTAAAACCAACCGTAAAAGATTTAGGCTGGTAGGGACCTTAGGAAATTATCCAGTCCAACCTTCTGCTCCAAGCAGGGCTGGCTTCAAAGTCGGAGCAGGTTGCTCAAGGCCTTGTTTAATCAAGTTTTGAAAAGCTCCAACAATGGAGGCACACTCCGCCTCCCATTACTGCCTACCAGGCTCAGCCACTCCTGTGGAGAAGAATTCTGCCCTCATGTCCAGATGGGATTTCCCCTATTCCAATTTGTGCCTGTTGCCTCACATTCTTTCACCTTGGTGGCCCTGCACTGTGGACTCTCTCCTGTTCAGCAGTATCTTTTTTACACTGGAGGACCCTGACATGGTCACAATACTCCAGATATGGTCTCACAAGTGCTAGAGAGGACAATAATCTTCCCTTGCCTTGCTGGCTACTCATACAGCCTGGTCTGAGGTCAGCCTTCACCATGGCAGAGGCACACAACTGGTTCATGTTCAGCCTGTTGTCCCAGATGCTCCCCTGCAGACCTGGTCCCCAGTCACTCAGTCCCCAGCCTGCACTGGTGCAAGGGATCACTCTGCTGCAGGACTTTGTGTTTCTTGATGAACTTCATGTGGCTGACCCTGCAACCTCCTCTTGGCCAATCCTTCCAACTTGCCCATGCCCCTCCAGACAGCATCCCAGGTGTCTGGGATCAGCTGCTCCCCACAGCTTGGTGCCATCCAGGCAATGATGATGTTAAACAGTACTCGCCTCCTTCTTCAGCAAGGGAAGGTGTTTTCCATAAGCTCCTGTCAGCTACTGAGTTACCATCTCTAAGTCTTTTGTCCTACAATCTGTTGCGTAGTGGTTAAATTAGTGTTTCCCATGAATAATAGGCATTTTGCAACTTTTAAGGTATTTACTATAACTTTTGGATTAATTTTACAGGAAAACACAAGGAAATGGTCAATTGACTGTTGCAGTCATCCATGGTGTTTCTGAGCACTGCTGCTGACCAGCAGTAACTGCAGCAGCACCACCATGGTTAGATGTCCTCATGCAACCCAGACATCCATGGGTATGTGCAGCCAGTAGCAGGCTTTACAGAAAACCTGTAGCCTGCTAGATGAGAGCCATGGAGACAAGAGATGGGGCTGGGCATGGAGGATGGAAGGCTTGAAACCTATTAGTTTCTGTGCTGCTTTCTGACTAAGATCCTTTGCCCTATCTAGACACTTCCTACTCCTGATGTTTACACCCCAAAGCTGTTTCTGTTCAGCGGATGGGTGGAATTCAGGCCTTCTACAACAGGCCAGTGCATGTTGCAATCTGCACAAACTTTGGGAGAAGTATTTCCAGAACCACTTGGGGGACTGATGCTTACCTTGCAGCTTCAAAGGTGACTCAGGCACCTTGGAACTTAAAGCTGGGGAGCAACCATGGCTGGCCACAAAGGGCCATGGGGCCATGACAAAGACAGTGTCTTTAAATTGCACCTGCATAGAGGAGGAGGAACATCATTCAAGGTCAGATAAATCACACCAGGGAGACTGGGGATAAGTGAGGGAGGACAAAGGTGCTCTGGAAAAGCTGGAAGTGTTTAATGAATCACTGAGCACGATGAGCTATTCAGCATGACGTCCTCTTGGGGTACACAGTCCTGCCATTTCTTTCATTGCTTCTATGCCCAAGAGAAAGATTTTGGTCTGTTGACAAAGCATCCCTTGATACCTACAAAGACCATTAGGGGAGGGGATCAGTGTTGTCAGCAGCTTACTGCAGCTTCAACAGAAGTTTCTGCAGGTATTGTGCAAGCAGAGACTCCCTCTGCCAGTCACAGAAGTGCTGTGGAAATAAAGTTGAGTGTTTTCTTGGATAAACTCTGGTGCCAAGCAGGGGCAGAAAGGAGCAACTACAAGCCAGATACAGCTCGATGTCCCTGTGACCCTGCAAAGGACAGCTGGGCAAGCAACTCCTCTTGCTGGGGCAGCCCCAGCATCTCCCTGCCTGAAACAGAGCTGGTGTTTGTAAGTAAGTCTTGAGCTCTTTAGAGTTACATTTCCTCTTCTGGATCCGGAATGTGTCAGAAGGAAAATATTTGCTCAAAGAATCAGTGTATCCCTTGGCGTAAGAGACAAGGAGGGTAAGTGCTACTTCTTGTCTCCATGAGATATTGTGGAGGAGAAAAAATTCCTAGTGCAGCACATGGTTTTCCATGTACATCGCCACTGGACTGAAATACAATTCAGTTATGACAGGCTTTGATGCATTCCTTTAAATGCGTCTTACTAGTTTTGTTACATTTCAGGACACCTTTATTTTTCAGCTAATTCATAAAACTACAGACGGGTTCATGTCTGATTTGTGTCTTGGTGTTAGCTGAACCATCACTGAGCAGGTCTGCATTCCTGACAAGGGAGTGTCATTTCCACTGTTCATTGACATAAGAATGGACATAGAAGCTCCCTGTGTAAAAAGAAATGGGAAGACCAGGAGTTTGAAGTGGAACGTACACAAGGAAAACTACATCGTTCCCTGAAAACCAAACTCCATCATCCTCATCTTTGTTATCCTTTAGAAAAGAAAAATAATGACTGGGCAAGCCACAGTGAATATAAAGCAATACCGTCTAACGATGAGAAAACAATTTAAGAGCCTTTCAACAGCATAATCTAGAAAAAGCTATCTTCTGTGGACATTCCAGGTGTTAAAAGTTGAAAAATTAAATCTGTAAAACGAAATGTAAATCTGTAAAAATGTATATCTGTATGATTAAACTCTAGAAGTCTGAAAAGCTTGGTAAATTAAGAAAAGCAGATGAAAAGATGACATTACAAAACATTCAAAATCAAATGGTTACTCTTTTGTGTTTTGCAGTGCCTATGCAACATGTGAGGTAAAGCCAATATTCACTCCCATTTTCTAATAATTACTAAATAGTTTCTCCAAAGGCAATGCTTGCATCACCAGTTGCAAATAATGTGATATTTTCAAAGCTAAGACATTTTCCTGTAGTTGACATCCTAAATTTTCCAGCACACCTTGTGCCCTTTCATTGCTATCTTGCAAGTAAGCAGCAGATGATGGGTAATTTTTTCTTTCAAATATACAATAGCATATTTCAAATATTTTGATATTTCCAGTTTGACAAGTTGTTGGTTACAGGTGAAAATATAGCCTATCTAATGAAATAATCATTTTCTCAATGAAAAAAATAATTAATACCTTGCTGAGCACAAGATGCTGCTCCTCTATATGTCTGGCATGAAGATGTTTAACTCCATAAGCCTACTGACAAAGGCATCCATGTCCCTCTCGCTGTCCAACTTGAGGTAATATGTCAAGTTATGGCTAGAAAAATGCAGTGTCTTCAAATTTATTCTCTGTGCCATGGCACTGCTGAGGTTCATGCTTCTGTGGATAACCCTGCCAATGTCATCTCTGTCCCTCCAGCGTGAAGAGGAGAGTGAAGATCTGGAGAGCGAAGCCATCGCTGTCTTCAAAGAAGTGCAGGCTGTTTCTTGGGTGGGATTTTGTACAGATGCTTTGCTGTCCTGATGGCCACAGAGAGATGGGGAGGGTACGTGGGGACCTGAATGCCCCAGCGGCCCCCAGCTTGGCTTCCACTGCCCACAGGCAGCCCCACATCTGTGCAACTGATGGGAAAACCACCAAGCTGTGGGAAGCCTTGTCAGCAGCAGTGCCAGTGCTTCCCCACCTCCATCTCCTTCTTCTCCCTGGTGGCAAAACCTACCTGATGAAAATAAGCTGGTGGTGCTTCTACAGGAAACTGTTCTCATCCAGCGTGTCTTCCTGGCTGCCCGGAGCCTTTCCAATCACAAAACCAAGTGACAAATAATGTCCCCTCTGGTGAGACCTGCCTGCCCAGTGACTTACCAGTAATAGTGAAGCCACATGTCCTTGATTTCAAAACAGTGATTCTGGTACCAAAATATATAATTTGTCCATTTCCTGGAGCGATAGAACTGCATGTCCATGGTATGGGAGTGCAGAGGACTTGAACTGAAAGCCAAAATAGAGAATGAAAGAAATATTTTCTTGAAGAGACATCCCAGCAAGGGGTGAGGTATTGTGTGGGCTGAGGTGCTGAGTTATGGGTCCAACTGCAATGCAGCCAAGACATCAACCCCATCCAGTTACTCATGGAGCAACACTGAGCATGGCCATGCTGCCACCCGGGTGGGAGTCATCCAGGACTCAGCCCCATGGACACAAGCAAGGTGAGTAGGGCAAGCCTGAGGACAGTAGATGGGGTCAGCCAAGAGTCCAGGTGACGAGGCAAGCTCACGGTGATGATGCAGATCCAAGGTCAAGTCACAAAGTCAGTTCTCAGGTTGCGGTTTGTCTCAGTGGGGTCCATGGCCAAGTGCAGGCATGGCCATGACTCAGCTGTGTTGTGGTTCAGGCTGGGGACAAGTGTGAGGGCCCCAGCTTGAGGGCAGCTCCCAAGGGAAGGGGTTCAGCCATCGCTGAAGCCTCTAGCTTTCTTCCCAACAGCTTTCTTCAAGTTCACCATCTGTGCTCTTGCCAATTTGGCTTGGGCAGCCGAACCCCCAGGAAGAAAGGGTGTTCAAGGCACTGACATCTTGCTCCTCCATGCTCTTTGGCCACTTGTGCCTCCCTGCTCCCCAGCACCTCCTTTTTGCAGCGGGACCCTGTGCTTCTTCCACTGCAGGTTTACACAACCAGGTGCACAAATCTCTGCATAGCAGTGGAGCCCAGGCCCCAGCGAAAGCGTGTGCGACGGGGCAGCCAGGAGCCCGTGTCCACTCCAGCACACACCAGCAGTAACACACCCTGTGAATAACTGGAGAAGTCACACAGAGCCACAGAGCCTCCAAAGGAAAGTTGTCAGTTGAATTGGCTTTTATGCCAATGCTCCTGCATTGAAAGTCATTAAATTTTGTAATCTTGAAGTAGCAAAAATGTCACAAAAAAGAGAACAGCCTAACTTGTCTGGAAGCCAAACAACAGCGAAGACAGTCGGAGGGGAGGGCAGACACTTAATTCTACCATCTGGCAGCGCTACACACCGAGCCTGAATGCAAAATGGAGGAGTGGCAAGAGATTTCCAGGTAATCAACTGCTCGCTGCCAAATCCTTCCCCTGGGTGCCACTGGCTACCACCAAGGCTCCAGTCCTGATTCCAGCCATGCTGTCACTTGTTCAAGGCTTGATTTTTTGTTGCTGTACATCACGGCTCTTCCACTGGTGTAAATGTGCTAGCATGGATGTGGTGGCAGAGAACATGAGTGTTAGAGACAACAGTTGTCCTGGGAACTGAGTCCCACTGAGCCCTGTGATGGCAAAGGGGAATTACTCACCTCCTTGTGCTGGAGCATCTGGGTCTGAGTGTCTGAACAAATTTCAGTTAAGGCTTCTGCATCTTTTAGGTGCTTTTCAAAATGTTAGCATATACTCTGCACACTTTAATTCCCATTGTTTTCCCTTCAGCAAATTGGTTTGGCCTCCTGCTTTTAACTGAAACCAATTGTCCATTTATAAAAGGATCTACTGTGAATTTCTCATTCAGGGATTTTTGAAAGCACGGTTCTTTGGCAGAGAAGTCCAAGGAAATCTTACAATAGATGGGGAAAAAACAGCATTGTGATCTCCCCAATTTCCAGCAACACAGTTGTCATTCATTTTCCATCTTGCACACAGGTCTGGGACAAATAACAAAAAGGCAGGGACAGCCTCCAGTTCAGGAGTGCCTGTCTCCAGCACTGTCACAGAAAAACCATAGAGGTACTTATTAATGCCTTGAAACAGAACGGTTTGAAAAGGAAAGGAAGATTCAGTGGGTATTTGAAAAGAAAAACCTACAAGGGGAAGACAAAAAACCCCAAAGTTTTTAAATGCAGCTCTGTGCACATAAAAATTGGAGGGTGTTGTCAGCACCCCATAATCACTACACAGCACGTCAGCACATCCAGGGCCCCACCGAGGGAGCAGAAAATCCACTCTGTTGTGGGTTGTCCCGGTGGGCAGTTGAGCCCCCACCCAGCCGCTCGCTCACCCCCGCAGCGGGATGGGTGAAACTGGTGGGTTGAGATACAGACAGCTTAACAGGTAAAGCAAAAGCTGCACACGTAAGGCAAAGCCAGCCATTCACTCACCACTCCCCATGAGCAGGCAGGCATTCAGCCATCTCCAGGAAAGCAGGGCTCCGTCACACGAAACGGTGACTTGGGGAAGACAAACACCGTAACTCCAATCGTCCCCCCTTCCTCCTTCTTTCCCCCAGCTTTTCTTGCTGAGCATGGTGTCATATGGGACGGAACAGGCCTTTGGTCAGTTGGGGTCAGCTCTCGCGGCTGTGCCCCCTCCCAGCTTCTTGTGCACCCCCAGCCCACTCGCTGGCAGGTTGGCGTGAGAAACAGAGACCTTGACACTGCGGAAGCCCGTCTCAGCAATTGCTAAAACATGTGTGTGTTATCAACACTGTTTTGGTCACAAATCCAAAACACAGCACCATACGAGCTATTACTAAATAATAAATTACTAACTCAGCCCAGCCAAACCCAGTACACGTATCTTGGGATGACTGTTTTGGCCAGTGTGGGAGAGAGGTCAACAAGCGTCTTCATGTGTTTGTGGGTGCATTAACGGGAGCATTTTCACAAAGGTCAGGCCGATGGTGAAGCAAACACTCCGCTGGGCTTGCGCCGTGGCTGGGAGAGAGACGTGCAGAGTGGCCAGTGACATCAGACACTCCACGTGAGCCCTGTGCCTGCTGATGTCTACAGGTGTGGTTTTCAGTGGATTTCCATGTTGTCCACTTGGCCAGATGTGTGACCACGTCTGCATGTGGCAGCCACCTGAGAGCAGAGGCCACGATGCCCACAGAGCTCTGCCATTTCGTGACAGCTGAGCTCTGGTTGGCAGCACCTCGTACTGCGGTCAGCACGAAGGCTCACACACCTCCTGTGCCATCGCCTTGGCTCTCTGTCTTGCACTGATGTCCTGTGGATACTTTCAGACCTCCAAGAAGGGCTGAAGTTCTTAACCAGGGATCAGCATCGGAGATTTGCACCTAAAGCCCTTGCAGCAGAAGAGTCCTCCAGCATCTACAGACGCTGCTGGCTCTGACATACCACCACAAGTGACTTTGCCCTCCCAAGGGGCAGGCAGCATCTTAGAAATTAAAGGATTAATTTCTGTTTGTCACAAGTGGGCAGGTCTCCTCAAACAAGCCCACTGAGGTGCTAGCTTTCTGGAATGGGACCTGCTGGGTGGCACAGAGCATCGCCATGTGGACCTTTACATCACAGAGCATGCAAACGTCTCCCTGAAGATATCTGACACCTGGTCTTGATAGTTTGCTTAGTCAGAGATGCATTCATGAGCCTCCTGCCCTTGCTCTGACATGTGGATGTGCTTGAGAAACATTGGGTCCCACAGAGACCTGGAGGCTTTATTATCAACTTGTCAATGCACAACTCGACCACACTGTAGTTGTGCCCTTTGCAAACAGGCTGGGGAGGAAGAGCTGACTCACCTCCTGTTCACGTGCATCCAAATACCAAAATGTCTGTGAAACAACTCCAAAGCTGCCTATTAGATAAACATTTTGGTGGGAGCAAAACTGAGGTGTAGGTGGCATCTATCCCACCTAAATAGTGATCACATAGAGTTTGGGTCCATTCCAGAGCCTGTAAGGAGGGAGAGGCACTGCCCCTGCTGCGGGACGGACCAGTGATGATCAGAGTTGGTGCAATCCCACTCTGTGCCGCTGCCTTCAGAGTGGAGAGCATGAAAAACACATTGAGCGACTCTCACACTCCCCTTCTGCCAGGGCAGTTGTAAGACCCACAAAGAAACAGCACAGCTTTGACTTCAAAACTGAATCATTACGAGCTTGTAGGAAAGAAGATGAAGTCTATACCATGCCAAAAATATCAGTGTTGCAGCAGCACCTCCTCCTCAAACATCACGAGAAAGTGAGACATTTTTACACCTTCCGCATAAGTGTGTTTTGCACCCAATGCCCCTTCCAGAAGTTGTTTCTACCTGGCTGTGCTTCAGGGGAGTGAGTCAGGCTGCAGGGATGTCTCAGAGCTGAGGCTGATGCTCTCTGGCTTGGCTCTGCTCATCACCAGCACCGGCACCAGCACCGGCACCACTGGCCATGGGTCTCCATGCACCGTCCTGGCATCTTTGGGTGGCAGAGTCAGCATGGGGGTGGGTAACCACAACCCTGCAGGGTCTCAGACCAGCATGGGTGATGGTGGAAAGCAGACCCACATGATCTCAGACCCTCTCAACCTGAAAGAGTTGAGAGACTTCAGGTTAGAAGCAAACCCATCTCCTGCTGCAGTGGCAGGGAAGTCCCATTGACTGGGTGGAGAGAAAATGCCTCCAGATGAAGAGGACACAGCTCAAAGATGAAGATGCTGTCTGGCAAGGACATGTAGATGTTCTCCGAGCTTTGAATAGCCTGTGCATTTCCACTGCCGCATCTGCAGAGGTGCTTCCAGCTCACCTTCCTGACAGCTCTGCTCTGCGGGCACAGCTTCTTCAAGGCTCTTGGAAGAGCTTGAACTTCTTGTCCAGGAAAAGCCTTCATTGTGCACGTATGTCATTGGAAGCATCCTGGACAACAGCCCTAGAAGTGGCCTGTAGGTGTACAGAGGAAAATACTGATAAACTGAATTTAGCGGCCCTACAAGGACACCTCTGCCAGGGGCATATTCAGGAACAAAGGGAAGCAATGCCTGTGCCATAAGCCCAGGCTCAGACTGGAAACAGCCTACATGGCCCACAGGAGAGAACATGCCTCATTTGAGCAAGTGGACGTGCTGATGGATCCAAAGACACAGCTATGACATCCTCCACCCTGGAAGCACATGAGGATGTTTTTAATGACTAAGGTAGGCTTTTCTTTTCAATGACCTGCCACCAGGGAGATGTGATGTGCAATTTGGCCTCCCACATTACTCCAGTACTACAAGCTGTAGTATTGTCTTGGTTGCATTTGTGTACTGACACTGCTAAGAATGGGCGCAAAATACCATGATGGAAAGACTCAATGTCCTCAGTAATCTCTGAGCACGTCTCTGGGAGAAGATGTAACCGAATGGCTCTTGGGAGAAGCAAGAGTCAAGGGCATAACACTCACTTAAGCACTTTTAAGCCTCCACTGTGAATTGTTGCCAGTAGTCTTAGGCTTATATCCAAGGCAAGCAGGTTGACACAAATGATAGACTATTTTTCAGAATATAAATGATGCAAGAAAAGCAAAGCCTGAGACCCAGTGCACAGCACCAGGTTTCCAGCAACTGTACACCAGTGAATCATGCTTTGTTTCTGTCACTGTTGGATGTGGCCCACAATTCTGAAGTTATGGAAGAGAACATAAAATTAACAGAAAGAAAACAAGATCCTAAATAAATGAGGTGAGAAGTGAATGTGAGTGCATGCAAGCAGGTAGAGCAACCTTTGCTTTTTACATAATGTGACACGCAAAAAAGCCTAAGAAGGGTAGAGGCTGGTAGGGGGGTCCATTAACCAAGTAATTAAAATAGCAGCAAAAAGGGAAGAGAGAGAACAATGTGAAGTTTTGAGAAACAAGGATACTGAATAACAGCAGTGAGAAAGGGCACTTTTGCTATCAAAAGGTGGTTCACTCCTGAAGGGCAAACACAGGTCCCCAGATCTGATGAGTCTCTGCTTCCAAATGCACTATCAGACAAATTCAGAGAGGAACGGCAGAGGAGGCTGGATTAGCCTCAGAGCTTCTGCAGTCAAAGCATGACACGAGTATTAAGCCCAAGGAGCACCCCAAAAATGTGAGGCCCCCAGCTGAGTCCTGTGGTTTCTTTTCAGGCACTTGATGCCTTGCTCATAACTTGGATCCTGATGATATCTGAAATTGGAAAGAAGAGAGGAGCATCAGCTGGAATCATATAAGTCATGGGAATGTGCAGGAACGGTCAGACCCCAAGGGCACCGCCCTCAATGACAGCATGGCTTTGTACTTGCGTGAGGTGGCACCTTATCATGTCCTTCACTCCCAAACAGTCACCCTACTGTCCCTCTCCCTGGATTCACCCATCAGCCATAGTTAGAGGGACTGGCTTTTCTCTGCTTTGCTTTTAGTTTAGTGAAGCTAACATTAATTTCACTCACACCAGCTTAACATAAATACAGTTCCACCAGCCTTAATGGGATGGCTTTAGATTTACAGCAAGGCAAAGGGTAGCAGGATCTGGTTCTTCTCTTAATTATTGTTTTTCCTCTCTCTGTCTCCAACTGTCTCTCACTGGTTAAGGAAGAAAAGGAAATTCTTGTCATTCCAGCTGGAAAAAATTAACTTGAACTCCAGCACCCACCAGTTTCCTCATTTTCAACCACTGCCAGAGGAGGGGACCTCTGCATGGACCTCTGCCCGTGCTCCAAGAACACACCAGCTCTGTCTGTTTGAACACAGGTCAGCTGCAAACTGGAAGTCCATTAACTGTGTTTGCAAGGGATGCAGTCTTGGAGAAAAGACCCTGCGTGTCCATCACCACATAACTGCAGGAGCAGCAGCGCACGGGCTGTGGCTCCACAGCTCTCCCACAGAGCTGGCTCGTGTCCGCCCTGTCCAGAGCTCGGACAAAGGGACCTTGCATGAGGCCTGCCTACAGACAGACGTGCCGACCTGCCTCATCTGCCTGCCTGAATCACTCCCAGAGGAATCCGGGGATGCGTGAAGATGGTTAATTGGTGAAGATCAACACTGGAGATTCTCGTTATTTCTGTGCAGCACAGCAATGCCCTGGATGCAGCTGAGGGACACCAGGTCCCACCACCACGTGAGCCGCTGCGGTGACGTGGAGACCCTGCGCTAGCTGGTCCTGTGGGCAGGCAGCACAGCCCGCTCTGCAGACCCACCACGTGGGAGCACCTCGACTCTTGCAGACCCGTGCGCTCCGCTTGGCACCAATGCGTGCAGGGGAAGAGCCTGGAGCGAGCTCAAACATCAGAGTTGCTTAAACCAAGCTCCCTGCTCGCCTAATTTGCTCCATCCCCCACAATGCTCTGACGGCATCCCTCCCTCCTCTCCCTGCTCCCCTCGCCCCAGCTCGGAGG
>NW_010531247.1:597-9082 GCF_000687285.1 Phaethon lepturus | reverse complement strand
CATTCCTGCAAATTGCTTTGTAGTAATTAGCACATCAGTGGGGCTGGGAGTGCAGAGCAGGGAAGTGGAACAGGAGGAGAAGCTAACGAGGTCAGAAGACAGCATGTGGCATCCCCGTGAGGAGAGGGAAGAGGATTCAAAAACGTGCTGCAATCAAAGAAGCACCTGCCCGGGATGAATCCCCGGGGCCAGGAGAGCTTTTGCTCCTTTTGGAGAGGGAGAGGATTTCTTGCTGCAACATATGGTGGCAAGTCTTTCTCTTCCATTTGTTTCAGAGACTAATTAGGTCAATGTTGCCCTTGTACATTCAGCCTGAAAACCTGAGATCTGCCTGCGCTCCAGATCACAGGGTCCTGGCAGACAGGGAGAGAGCAGGCTACAGGGATTATTACATTTGTACAGGGTGCTCAGTGCTCTCTGCCCCTTGATGCTTCCTTGATTTAAACGGCTTTTCTCCCCCAGCCTCGTGGCGGAACAACGCCACCACTTCCTCAACCCCACGCTGGCAAAATTGACTGGAAAGCAAAACAGATATGACTTTTAAAAAAATCCCGCAAAGCTATTTACAAGTGTAAATAACGCTGCACGTAACAGGGACTGCTTTTCCCACCTCACTGCCAGCAGTGTCCAGCGCTCATCAGGCTGCTTTAAGCCACAGCATCTTTAACCTATGAGTTTTTCATTGATCTCTGTTTCTTTCATAGAATGGATACACTGGGAAAGTTCATAGGGATCATCTCCAAAAACCTGAGCTTTTGGGGCATTTTGTTTCTGCGTTTGCTCTCAGCTATGGAACACTGAACTGCGTAGTAAAACAGTGTGCCAAGAAATGCAGTAAAACCAGGACAGGCCAGAAATGGGTCAGCATGGAAGAGAGAGCAAGAGGATATCACCATGCCCCACCACCAGTCCCAGGACTTCTGCAGAAAGAAAAAGAGAAAATCAAGTTGTTACATATCCTGAACATGGTTCATAATTTTGTTTGACAGCAATATACAAGCATAAGCCTTAAATCCTTGGGTACCAAGGTATGAAGCAGCCTGCAAGAGGGAAGAAGAGAGGAAATTTTTTCTTACAGGGATTATTACATTGCTGACCACCGTGAAATTCTTCCTGGCTCCTCTGGATCACATTGGAGAGCGGAACTGGTCAGTCACTGGACACAGCTTTGGTAAAATCTATTGGTTCCTAAGTCCATAATAGCATCATAGTAAACAATTGGGATGGCAGCAGCTCCCAGATCTGTTTTGGTGAGGGACAAGTTAGTGACAGGCAGGCAGCTCCAAGCTGTCCCATTTAGGAGGCTATACGATCCAGAAGGTGGCAACCCCTTGGGCAAGTGCAGCACAACCCTGCTTTCACAGGAGAAAAATGAACCGAATGCTGATACCACGCAGATAAATCACCTCAGGGATTAAATCCCGGTCGCCTGCCTCCTCTCCGTGCCCCTCTCACACACACGTGCACGCGTGCACACACCCTTCCTCGCCTCCCATTTCAGCAGATGCTGGTAAGTGGGTCACCTTGTGGCACCAGAAAGCTCCTCCTGTGTGACAGCTATTCCTGTAGCAACACGTCAGCCCTTCGGCAGCTCCCATGCTATGTTTGGGTTGTGCTGTCATTACCTCCTGCTTTATCAAGTCAGTCTGTGTGGCATCTAACCTGGGGGCTAATGGAGGTTGACTCCTGCAAGAGGCACACTCCTTTACCAGGCTTGCCGATTGCTGTCACAGCATCTCCGTGCAAATGACACCCTGGGAAGCTGGCAGCATCCCTTTGACTTTTCCAGAACAAAGGTGCTTGCTTTGGGAATCAGAAGCTAGCTTTCTTCCCAGCCAGCTTGGTTGTGTCGGCTGTTGGTGAGAAACACAGCACAGGTGCTGCCAAAGCTTGCGGGGATCACGGCAGGCTCCATCCCAGCCACGCCAGCTCAGCCTGTGGGCAGGCTGGCTGCTGTTCGGGCAGAAGTGCATGTGCTCTCGTCATCGCTGTCACCCTGAAGTGATGGCAGGTGGCATCGTAATGCAGTGCCTGCTCTGCCATCCCCCTCCTCCAGGACAGTTTTATGCTGCTTGCTTTCTGCCATGCTGCACATTGCCCCAGGGCTAATGGCAACAGCATCTTACTCCTTCCATGAAGTGGGAGAGGTGAGAGAGGAGGGAAGGCAGCACTTACCCTTCACCAGAGCACCCTTTCTTCACTGGGCTTTTCAGTTTTATTCCCTTTCTCTCTGGACTTTTGAGTCCTGAATTTCATCCTCTCTGGGCTGACAGCGGCAAGTGGCAAATTCCTCCCTCGCCACCCTGCTGCCCTGCCCCTGCCCCCAGACAGCCTGCGGGAGGGCCAACAGGACTCAGTTCCTGGGTGAGAAGAGTGTGCCAGAGCTTTGCTGCCCTCTCTTGCCCCCATTGTGGAGGGGAAGTCTCCTGGTCAGAGCAGGATGCCTGTGGGGAAGGCTCTGATGCTCTCCCCTCTTTGCTCAAGGCAGGACCCACAGATCTCTCTTCCAGCAACACCCAGCGAGCCACCCTGCAGGGAGCATCCCCTTTCCCTTCTACCTCCCCACTGCAAGAAATCCTCGTCCACCATTTCGCCATCCTTCCCTCCTCTGTGCTCCTACCCTGGCAATGGGTGGGAATCAGGAGAGGGAGCAGGGACAAGGCAGAAACCCTACAAGAGCCTAACAGGATGGTTGCTGATCCCTCCAGCAGTGACCTATCTGGCCTTGATGTTATCAGCAAGCAGCCCTGCAGCACCCTGCCAGCCCCGCTCGATTGTGCTGACAGTGAACCAGCGCCTACCACACCAACACGGATTAACCCCGATGAGCTGGAGAGAGCAATGGCTGCAGTTGCTATCAACTGCTGTCTTGGGCTATGGGTTGTAATCACCACAGCTTGGTGAGCATCTTTGTTTCAAAAACAGACAGACAAAGTGTCTGCAAAATTTGAGCAAAAATCATGGCACTGCTTTTGGAGGCTAGATCATTACAAATAAATCCTGGTGAAAATATAGATGCTGTTGCTCTAGTCTGTAGCGCAAAAGTGATTTTTATTGTGCCGTTGATATTTCAATATTCTTAAATTATGACCTTTAAAGGTCCCTTCCAACCCAAAACCTATGATTCTATGAAATCTCCTTGGAAACTTGCATGCCAGCTGCATGGAGAAAACAGATCATAATTATTCTGTTACACAGCTCCTGCTGTGGACAATTTGGGGCCAAGTCTCCCCACTTTGGTCCATGAGTACTTCTCCCCAAGAATCCCATGGGAAGAAACACAGGCACGTGTGCCTGCCTCCAAGTGGAGCAGCTGCTGGATGTGCTGACAGAGCCAGGTAACATTGCTAACAGAGCCAGAGCTCTTTATTCTGCTGATGAGTAAGTGTGAATAACAGTTTAAAACTGGTTTCATAAAAGGCTTGCTCACATGATACTGGAATGGACAACACAAATTTTCCAGTGTCTCCCCTTTCCAGATCCTTTAGAAAGACATCTTACACCTCCCAGCCCCAGGTTGTGCCCTCTCTCTTGCTTTCCACATGCTCATTAACGGGATAGCACAGTGAGTCAGTAGGGTTATCATGCTTTCTGCATAGCTTGGCGGCTCTGTGCCAGATTAACTCCCATATTTAGCTGCACCATGGCTGAGGAGGTGGATGGAGGGAAGCGATACGAGAACTGCAAACATCACCTCCTTGCAGCTTCCAGCCAGGAGGTCAGGTCTCCTCCGTGCTGCTTCTGTGTGTAGTTCACACCTCTACAACTGCCAGGGCAGCAGAGTGGGGTTTCTAGGGAGGGTTTGTATCTCCAGCTAAACAGATACACCGGATGGGTGAAAACCAGACCAGTTGTTGTAATGAAGCTATCACAAGTCTCCCTAGAGCACTGGAAGGCACAATGAGCCAGAGGGAAGGGGAGGCTCTCCCACATCCCCAGCACGTTCGAGCTCACATGCTAGCACAGGGTCCATGCCATGTGTACCCTCCCACCTGTGCTAGGACCAAGGCTGAGATTCAAGCCTCCCAGCTAACTACCTCTCCATTTCACGAGTTCTGAAACCCCTCCAGGCACAGACTCAGAATTCCAATACAGTTGTTTCAAATCCCATCCACTCACCCGTGCTGCCTTTCATCTGGTGGTGGTTTGTTTAGCCTGTCCCTAGCAAGTGACCCATAAGGATCCTGGCAATGTTTATGCTACCGCTGATTAGCAAATAGCCATGTGACCCACTGGGAAAATCTAAGTCAAGTCCTTGTCTATCTGCTGACCCATGTAAACACTAAGAATTACTCCTCCAGCTGGAGTGATACAGGTCTGAGGTCAGAGGATTAAGCTACAGGGAGTGAGGGCTGCTTTACTTCTCAGCGACAGCATCTGCACAGAGGTTTGGTGACTTACACTCCCAGGCACTACCTTCCTTGCTCTGCCTAACTCAGTTTTCCTGCCCTCAGGAGACAAGCCCAGAGCATCCATCTGTTTGATCTGCTCACCTCATGGGCCTGGGAAACCAGCAAAGGGTGCAAAGAAAAGAAAAAGAGGTCACGGAAGGAACAGGGTGAGAAAACAAATGCAAAGGAACAAGAGGGTCTCTCTATGCCAGATGTGGGACATCACTGCTTTCTGCAAATGCCACTTTGGAAGTGATCCAAAGCAAGAGGGAAGAGAGGCATCGTCCACCCCCAGCACTTGTCCTGTAGAAGCTATGGTCACTGGATCGGGAGTGAGCGCGGTGTGATCACTGGCGCAAAGACACAGTGAAAGAGCATCGCGAGCCAATATGATGAAGTTGGTGTGACAATTCTGCAAGGCCACAAGCACCGAGTCCACTCAGACTTTCTGCTCAGGTGTCTGGAGTGCTTACTTCCACCAAGTTTTCCACCGTGCCTCCAGCTGTACCTTCCATCCTCTGCATCCTTGGAAGCAATTATTGCAGTAAACTGGCCTTTGTGGTTACCCACAGTGCCTAGGCAAACACCAGAGCTGCACATGCAAACTGGCATCTCTCAAAGGTGACTTTGCATCAGGGACACAAAAAGAAACAGTCTCTGCTCTTCCTGCTTCTGCTCCAGTTATTCCGCTTGAGAGGCACAGGAGAAAGGAGAGCATCTTCTCTGATGATTGTCAGCAAAGGGGTGAGTGGGGCATGTGAAGGGCCAAAGTGACCCAAACTTCACGGATATAGACCAGGAGGAGAGGGACAGCAGGTAAAGCCCTGGGCTGTGTCTGGACTGACAGCAGGATTGCACTCTTCAGGATCCATTGGATCTTCATGGGATCCAGTCAGGCTGTGCAGCCCCAGCTGGCCTCCAAACCTTTGTCCACAGAGTGATGGTTTCTGGTGCTTCCTCCCAGAGATAGTTTTGGTAACACTGAGCTTTAACGCAGAGTCTGCTGCCCAGGAGAGGTGTCAGCTTGCTTTATACTTCTTAGTATCTTTGGGGTTACATGGAATGGGAGATGATGATACAAAACAGGGTTTTCACCTGAAATCAATGTTTTCTGAAGAAGTCTCCTCACTTCCCCATGACTGCATCTGGAATAGCAGGGGAGCCAGCTACTGCGACACAGCTGCTCCTGGCACCGTGCCTCAGCCAAAGAGGAGGGTGGATTTACTGGGACTTCGGTGATTTTAATAATAGATGGTTGCCCTGAAATAGCAGTTTTGTCTCTGTCTCCAAGCTCCATACAGACAGATGTCTCATGTCCCAGGGCAGCATGTAACCCTGTGTATATAAAAGAGCTGGGAATAGCATCCACCATCCTGCACACCAGCTCTGGGTCCTGTTTGTGACGGCTCTGCCACACACACATTGTGCCACTGTGGGTCTCTCACCTTCTCGCCCAAACCTCCATCCCCTCCCCATATCCAGGAGATAATTAATATAATGTTCTTTCCTTCGTCCCACTGTCATCTACACTGTAAGCTGATAACCCACAACAAGTGGCTCTTACGTAGTGGAAACCCATTCTTCACCTGCTCCATTGGCTTTACCTTGGCTCAGCAGCAGGAGTCAAGAGCAGATCTCTTCCAGGAGATGGTTTCCTAGTTTTTACTGATCTGGGTTACTCATAAAATTAAACATGAGTTAAAAGCTGTCAGCTGTTTTGCCTGATAATTACATGCACACGGGATTTGTTTTAGTTCAAGAGAAAGTAGAAATTTCTTTGACTAAAAGTTGTTTGGAAAAACTGTGGCTTATAGAAATCAGTCTTGCAACACTGGCAGCTCTGACTGCTCTGAGACCTGCTTTCTGCCTTAGTATCACACCCCTTTGTTATTCACCTAAGCAATCCGTAGTTAATTGCAGAGCTCACACTTTGCCTTGGCTAGCTAGCTTCCTGCTGTTTCATGATTCATTACTTGTAAATGAGTCCCTGTGGTTCCCAGCAAAGCTGATTCCCAGCTACACAGAAATCCTCAGATCTGTCCTTCAGCTGAGCTTTCGCTGTTAATGCGTGTGCCTGCTACTGGGGAAATTGTCGCTCAGCTACAGGTAGTAGCTGGGATTTGAAGGATTGTTTCATCTTCTTGAAAAAGAGACTTTTTTTTGGAGGTCTCAAAGTTTTTATTGACTCTGGGACTGTGAAGTGCAACAGCTCCAGGGCAGGGCCACAAGTCATCTCCAGACAGGGACAATAGGAATAGGACGTATAGACAGACAGTGCAATTACACTTCAGCATGATCTCCACAGCAGTCCACTCATGTCCAGTGTGGATCCTGGCCCAAGTTGGTTCCCCTTGACCAAAACACCACCAGTGCCCAGGAAGCCCTGATCATGTCTCTGGGAACAGTCATTTAAGATTGCTACTTAAGCACCACCTCTGAACTGGAGCAATGATTTGTTATCACCTGAGGTGGACATAAAATAACCATCCAAGACTGGGAAAATGCATTTTGTTGCAGTTTGCAATGAAACCCAGAAATTTCAGAGTGGTTCACCTCAAACAGGTGAAGCACCTGCTCCAGGACTGTGTGTACAGCAAGCTCCTGCCACCCAGGACAGCAGATCATGCTGCAACAGGGCAGGCCACCAAGAATTGCCTTGTCCTGACCGGTCACCACATCCTGAGTGGGAAAAGCCTCGCCAGAGTTTGTGTAACTCATCCATGGCAGGACAGGCACAGCCTATACCATAAGCCCCATACTCCTGCCCTGGGAACCCATGTGGCTGTGGGCAGGTCCCAGACCATCGCTGCTCCTGGTCTCTAGGGTCGATCCCAGGACACAGCCCCCCTGCCTGTCACCCCTTTCCTTGCTCCCTGGGGAGGCCATTGCTATGGCAAGAGCTGCAGTAAGGATGAACCTTTCCAACTGTGACAGCAGCTGGTGTCCTGTTCCCCTCAGAGCACCACAGTTTAATTTTCTGGAGAATGTGGCAGTTAGGGTAAAGAGCACATACGCCTCATGGCAATTTTTAACACTGCAGAGAGATCATACACCAGACACAAACCAGCATAAAGTAGGACTCCTTGGATCAACTTCCCTGGGCTCATCTCAGCCTTCACAGAGGTGAAGTTTGAGGCATAAACGCAGAGCAAATCATCTTATGGAAGGTCCTCACAAGCAAATGGACCCTACAGAAAGCATGAGCATGGGGCATGCCCCGCACTGGCTCACTAGCTGAGCCAGCCAGGCACTGGGAGTGTGAAGACAGGACAGCACCTTTCCTGGGAGGATGAGAATTGAGCCGTGCAAGCATTTAGGAAACAGTCAAATCCTTCCAGAATAGCATTTTCCATTTCAGGGCAGGTGGTCAGCAAGCGTGTTGTGTGTCTACAACCCTCACAATCAGGAAAAACGTTATTCACAGGGTCTTAGCTCACCCGTGAACCCACAGTCAGGAGTCACTCGAGATAATGGCTGTACATGTAAACTCACATGCTCCCAGACTTGGTACCTGCATTTTTGATAAAACTTGTCCAAACTGACTGTTTTCTGATTCTGGACAGAGGCTCTCAGCTGCACCAATACAAGGGCCATACCTGCCAACCTGCAAGAAAGCATCCATTATGCCAGGATGTCAACAGAGTGCCTCGTGTGTGTGCCATCATGACTGGCTGCCTGGCAGGAGTCTTCATCTCTGGAACAGCATCCTTCCCTTTTGTAGTCAGATAATGACAATGATTTCATTTTTGTTTCACTTTCTTCCTTGTCACCAACATTTCTTTTGTCCCTTTCTCCCTTTACAAATGTTAATTTCCATCTTTGTCTCAGCTGTAGCTGTTTCAGTGTATTGTCTTTTGCCAACTGAAATGAAATCCTCCTTGATAGGCAGATCTTAGAAAATTAACATCATTCTGCAACAAGCACAGTTGAAGCAGCTGCTCAGCTGAAGAGAAACAGACAAGAACAACAGGATTGTTAGTTTGAAAAGCACCTCTAACCCAGAAGACCTTTGCAAACTCGGGGCCATACTCTGCCCATATTCATCACAGTGGTGTTACTTTATCATTTGAAGCCAGAAGAAACACCTAGGCAAA
>NW_010531247.1:0-566 GCF_000687285.1 Phaethon lepturus | reverse complement strand
GTGAGGCAGGGATTTACATTACTGTTGAATTTGCATCAGCTAGAACAAGAAGAGGGACTGGGAACTACAGGCCAGTCAGTCTCATGTCAGTGCCTAGATAGGTCATGGAACATGTACTCTTGGAGTCCTTATTCAAACCTGTGAAGGATGATGAAGCAACCAGAAAGTGTCAGAATGGGTTTACTAAGGGCAAATCAAGCTTACATAACCTCATTGCTTTCTACAACAAAACAGCTGTCTATCTGGACAAGGTCAAAGTGATGGATGCAGTATGTCTTGACTTCATTAAAGCTTGTGATACCACCTCCTACAAAAGTCTCATCTGGAAGGCAATGCAGTATGGGCTGGGCAAACCGGCCCTTAGGTGATTGAAAACTGGTCAGACCACCAGGCTTTAACAGTCCCTTGGGAGACAGCCCTGAAGGACAAAGGGGTCCAGGAAGGCTGGAGAGTCTTCAAGAAGGAAATCTGGAAGGCGCAGGAGCAGGCAGTCCCCATGTGCCGCAAGAAGAGCTGGCGGGGTAGGTGACCAGCCTAGGGAGATTTTGCTGGGACTCAGGGAAAAG
>NW_010531246.1:0-8003 GCF_000687285.1 Phaethon lepturus | reverse complement strand
TACACAGAGTCAAAGCTTTTTCTGCTTCTCATCCCACCCCCACCAGCTGGGGGTGCACGAGAAGTTGGGAGGGGACACAACGGGGACAGCTGACCCCATCTGACCAAAGGGCTATTCCATACCATATGACATCATGCTCAGCATATAAAGCTGGGGGAAGAAGAAGGAAGGGGGGAACGTTCGAAGTGATGGCGTCTGTCTTCCCAAGTAACCGTTACACGTGACGGATCCCTGCTTCCCTGGAGATGGCTGAACACTTGCCTGCCGATGGGAAGTGGTGAATCAATTCCTTGTTTTGCTTTGCTTGTGTGTGTGGCTTTTGCTTTACCTATTAAACTGTCTTTATCTCAACCCATGATTTTTTCTACTTTTACCCTTCTGATTCTCTTCCCCCTCCCACCAGGGGGGAGTGAGCAAATGGTTGTGTGGTGCTTAGTTGCTGTCTGGGGTTAAATCACGACAGTTTAGGGGACTCTGCTTATATCACCAAACTTTTGGAAAAACTGTTTTTCAGAATTTTCCAGGACTGAATTTTTAGTAGGGTTTTTTTCACATTATAAAATATTGACGGCATTTGTGACTCTGTCACTGTCAACAACTGATTGGGCATAGATCCCTGAATACTCACGCTGCAGTGCTTCTCTATCACGATCTCAGTCTGTCTACAAGCATGTGTTGAACACATTAAAATGAATCATCAAATGGCACCAGCTGCATGGACTGAACAGAGCCATGTAAAAAAGCAAGAAAGTTGTAAGTACTATCACGCCCTTTTTTCCATGAAATAAACAAGGGAATACTGCACCATTCCATATTTATTATGGTTAAGGTTCATTTAGCTCCCACAGTAATCCAGAACATCCCTATGCCAAAGAGTTTCATGTACTAAGATGGGGGAGATGATGGAACTTACTTAGAAAGTGTTAAATATCCATTGAATAGTTTTGCTGTGGGCTATGTCTATATGCATTTTGTAACCCATTCTCAAACTCTATTAATTATTTAATAGCATTTCTGCTTATACTACAATGTCTCCAATTAGCATAACATTTTTGTTCTGGAGCTTGACCCCTGATGTTCTGGGATATTTGGCTTTCCCCAGGTTCTGGCCATTACCCAAATTCTGGCATTCCTTAACATCCGTATGGACATAAAAGTTGCCAGGCCTCAAATTCCAAACAGGAGCCTCTCCAGCTCTTGCTCTGCACATGTCACTGGATCAGAGAGAGATGTACAACATTCTTGGGTCCTTCTGTGGGTCTCCATCCTTGTCCATTCAGCCTCAGCTTTGGATTCAATTTGGGCAGTGGTTGCAGCAAGCGGCTGCTCTGTGCTGCAGCTCTGGCCAGATCTCTGTCCTTTCACAGATTCCCTCCTTCAGGTACCTCACCTGTTCTAATGCTGATGTCCTGTATTGAGGCCAACAAATTCAGAAGCCAAGCTCATGGGAAAAAACTGTTCCACCAGGCTCTGTGCTAACTTTGCCCCACATGACAGGGACACAAGTTTCACACTTTATGCCAGAAGCTCTGGAAGTGGTTTTCCAGTGCTTTCTTAATAATTTTGTTTGCTACCTCTAGCATTACTAAGATGCCTCAAATGTCTAATCAAAGTAAAAATTAGAAATGCAAGATTAATTACTTTCTGAACCTTGTCTCCAAGTGTAAATAGTAAAGTATCTGGCAGTGAACAGCAGTTTGACATTTCATTTGCATTACACTGATATGGAAATCTGCTAGAAAGTAGCCAAAGAAAATGTGCACATGTTACTATAAAAAATGTTCTAGAGTTAATTCTGGAAGGTTAGGATATATCCTGTTCACTTTGCTGGAGGCATAGTGAAAATTTCTATATCTGCATATTGAACAGTGATTCTGAGAATTCTGTTGAAAAAATATTGTTCCTTAGTATTATTATCATCAATTATTCCTGTTACTATTATTACTGTTAGTGCAATATGTTATCATTGATGGCTGATATCATGGGTCTACCATCCAAGCTCAGAACATCAATACCAAAATTCAGAAGTGGCTAACATACTCCTGGAAATTCCCTCAAATTCCCCAGACTCAGCCCTTTGTACACATATCACAGAGGAACTGTGTTGATGGTCTCCAACCTGAGATTGACTGGATGCTGTGTAACCTTTGCTGGAGAGATGGGCAATGAATACCAGCTGAACCATTCAAGTGTCAGTCATTCCTAACAGGAGCTTTTCTGGAGAGTCCTGCCTATATCATTCCTCCCTTTCTTTCCAGCTTTATGCTGCCAGGCCTTGTTGAAATGTTGTCATTATAGTTCATTTGCTGGGAAATGCTTTAAAAACACATTTTCTTTTCTAAACAATAGAAGTGAACCAAGTTGTGCTCTCACAAAGTGACAACACAAAAGCAGCAGCTCATGTGAAGATATCTGGAAGCACAAAAGTTAGAAATCTCTCCTTTCTGTTGGCAGACAGCTGATAAGGTCCCAGCCCTGGGGTGGGAAGGGCAGGGATCATTGCCCCACTGCTGTGATAGCACAGCCAGCTACTTGCCAGTTTGCCAAGCTCCATGTGCCTTATGCAACTGAAGGATTTGGCAGCCCTGCCTTGTCTATCTGCACCTCCAGTGCAATACTGAGAGAAGGTAACCAATAACCTTAGGGATGAGGCACTGAGCTGAAAATATAAGGTTTAGGCTTTACCACTTCAAAAGGCTGACAATTATCCTGTGTGCATCACAAAACATATTTTTGATGTTTCGATTTTTTATATCCCTGCTGGCAGACAGTTATCATTCTGACCCTTCCCCTTTGCCATGAGCTGCACAAGATCACCCCACCCAGTGCTGGGAGTAGGTCCCAAGCACAACAGATCCAGACCTTGGCCCTGTTGCTTCTCAGAAGGAATCAGCCAAATCCAGAGCTCTGCTCCCTCCATGCACATCAACAGGCAGGGGCTGAACAGAGATATCCAGATACAGACATGACCATTTCACAAACAGCCCTGCAAACTAGCAAGGTGTGTTGGGTCCAGCACCTGAAAGTGGGAGGATGCCAAGGAAAAAAAGCCACCTTCTGATGTCATCTGTAGGGTTGTATTCTGTGTTGTGCATCTTCAGATCTGGGGTTTGAGGGGACAATATTTGTAATTTGATTATGAAAGATGAATAATAATTATAAACTGCAACTGTAATGGACCATTATTGCATGGCAGTCTTTCCCCAGGTCTAAATAAAATTTTTTATGAGTCTGAAATCATAAAAATTAGCTTATTAAAAAATGGCTTAAAAATCAAACAGGGAACTGCACAAACCTGTGGCCGCTAGACCCTTTCTCTGCATGACCTCACCAGTTAGCAGGCAGGGCTGAAGCAAGCTTGTTACAGCCCAATATTAAACAGAGAGACAGAGGCTGGTTACACTAGGGTGCACTTTGGAAAGGGAGATTGTGAAAAAGAGGTATTCTTTGGCAAATCTCATTTAAATGGACTTCAATGGAAATTTAAAGAATTCATTGCATGTCAGTAGCAGAAATACGAGTGCTTTGTTCCGTTGTACACATCTCATTATATTTCTATTTCTAACACTTCATTGTTTCTCAGATAAAGCATTAGCATTTCTTTCATTTCTGTAATAATAAAACATGATATTTATTACTAAGAGGTAGAGACTAGAGACAGAAGATGGGGAGCTTTCATCCAGGGGGACAAGACAAGTGCTTCTGTAAGAGCATTACTTAATTACTCTGCATTGGAGCCATGACTCACATGCAATGTCATTTTATCAGCTTTCTGTGTTTAATTTCCTTTTCTTTAACTAGTAGCCTAACACAGTAGCGCTCAAACTGCAGTCTATGGACCACCAGTGGTTTGTGGGGCTCTCCCAGGTGGTCTGGGGAATTAAACATTTTGGGAGCTATGCCATACCTGACAGATCTCAGGGAAGGGAACTGAGTGCTCAAGAAGGCAATTTTTTTCTTTTCGCATGGTCTCCAGAGAAAAAAATATGGAAAGACGTTGGGTTGGGGAGCCCTTTAATTTTTGTGGAAAAAAATGCTAACATTTGGTTTTTGGTTTACATTCTCAGTGTCTATAGCAGTCAGAAAGCTTTAAGCCTTTTCAAGGGAAGACAAAACAGAGATGCAGATGATGCAGAGCAACACGACCAAAGAGTTGCAGAGGGGGCCGGAAGCCATGCAGGTTTCATTCGTCTGACACTGGATATTTTGGGCAGTCATATCTCATTACTTAGGCCAGATTTAATCTTGGCTGCACTCCTCCCAGCTCCTGTGAGGTCCTGACATCCCCAAGGGAGAGCTTCCCTGGGTTTTTTCTTCCCTGCTCCTCAAGAAGTTTTCTTTGGCAGGTGGGGCTAGCAGGCGATGGAATGTGTGGGCCTCATCATCTCTGAGCCCACCTGGTGTGCCTCCCGCAGAGGGATGGTGGCACGTCTCGCTGATGGACATGCAGGGCTTGGCAGCAACGATGCCGACCCTGGGAAAGAGGAGAGAGAACACTCACCACTCTGCTTGCAACCCTGGTGGACCTGAGGCACTGAGGGGGCAGCTTGAACTTGGTTCACACCAGGCAGCAGCATTTCAGGGTGTACTCCATAGGAAAGGGTGCCACCTACTGAACTGCCACCTGCAGCACCCGGCTTCTCTTTGGAGATCCTCTCCGGTATGCACTGACATAGCCGAACTGCCACGGTTTATGAGATCCAGTAGGCTCATTGCCCAAGGGGGCATGGCTGCAGGCCAGATAGGAAAAATGTAATACTTAAATAATGCGTGTGCTTCAGTGTTCAAAAATACAACAGTTTGGAGAGGGTAAAGAAGATGGGGAAAAACTGGAAAGCTGTTTGCATGTCCAAAATTAGAGCTTGCACCAGAAGCAAGAAAGGTGACAATATAACTAGTTTACGGGGAAAGAACACTTCCAGTAAGGTTCATTTAGCCTATTTCTATCAATGAAGTCTGTCCTGGGAAATGTCCGTTGCATTATGATGGACTTAACTAGAATTGTTATAATCAAATAAGTGCATTTGTTAGAGTAGTGGGAAAGGACAATGCTGCCATTGCAGGGTTAGCTGCATGCCTGTCTTTTGCTCATCCTGTCCAACGGTACCTGCTTGGATGTTGGGCTTTACTTTTCCTCAGGTGCAATTCCACTGGTTTCCCAGGCTCAGACTCAATTTTGGGATGCTTAGTTCTGTGCATTAGCCCCGAATACCCAACAAGTTCGAGTAGATCTGGGGCATGCAGGTCTTCTACAGGCTCATTTGAAAAAAAATTTAAAATAAGGAAATGTGATCTGGTCAAATTATTAGTTCATGGAAGCCTGTTCTGTACAGTCTAAACTGTTTTGCTGTCCCTAAAAGCTGGATTGACTTCCATGGCATCAGTTTGGACACTAATGGCTTCAGTGAGATTAAATTTAAGCCTCACGTAGTGCTGTCAGGTCTTGCAGTAGTCCTGGGAGCCTCATAACTGCCCAGAATTGCTAGATTAGAGTCCAGTGTGACCCTCACTTGCATCCTCATTCTTGGTTTGTCAGAGATATTTGGGGAATGCTGGAGGCCAGAGGGAAGATTAAATGGGAGCTGCAGGAGGCTGCCATAAAGAGGCTTAGTGTTCTTGAGAGGAAATCTTCCTACAACTGTTATTTAATGCTATTTTGGCCTTTTATGTTATATGGGGTTTGACAGGAAGACTAAGGCTTCCTTCTCTTATTTAGGGCTTAACTCTGCAAATGTCTTTAGTATCCACAGGCCCTATCTATATTGCTGGTATATCTTGCCTGGAAACATTCACTAATAATTCTACTTTCACAAAGCAGATTTTCTTAGTAACATTGTTTCAATTCTTCAGAACATTTTCTTTCCTTCAAAGTGACTAAAAAATTGCTTTATGTGAGAAATAAAAAAAACCCAGGAGGAAGAACTAAGGGCCAACATCAAACCAAAATTTTCAAATGTATCAAAATAATCAGGTCTAAAAAGAGCCTCCCTAAAAGTCAAATGGTAATTTTGATATTTCTCCTGATTCGGCACCAAGTTCCAAAACTCCCCCCACAAGAGAAGAATTAATTACTTAGTTTTTTTTGTGTAGTCTTTCAGTCAGGGTTGAGGATGCTGAGCATCTTACAAGATCATGCTCTGAAACAACTCCACTGCAAGTCATTGCAATGATATTAGAGCAAAACTGGGCTAAAAAGAAAATCAGGCATGTAATATACCCCGGGGACTCAGAAAGTTCCAGTTTCCTTTCCATAGTCTTACATTACTTGCACTAGTACCATTGCCATGAATGCCTTCGGAATTTCAGTTGTTAACAGTAATCCATTTTAATACAGAAATAACTTTTAAAACGGTGTAAAACCAGGTGAAAGCAAATGCATGCTGCTCTACAATCAGGAGGTTAGAAGATAACTACCCAAGAAAATGTAGGAATATTGCACATTAGGCTTCTGGGTGGAGAATTTGCCAGATTTCAAACAATTTCATTGTAGCTACTAAAACAATACACCACTAAACCACCAGAGTGATATTTTTGGAGTGAAATGAACTTTCAGTAAAATTTGATACTTCCAAAGTACTGTTTGCAAACACTTGAGAGAGACGGTTTTTTTGGCACCTTTTAGCAAGCAAAAGTTTTTGTCTTTTTTTTTTTTTTTAATTTTCTTGTGAAGTGAGAGGAATGTGCATACCAGTATGGGCTAGTAAAGCATATGACACCAAGTTTGGCTCTACTGAAGTCTTAATTGGATGAGACTATGATCCACCCACAGAAATAACACAAATCCTTTAACAAGAGACTTAAGAATAGTTAAAGCCAACATAACAACAAACTTCCCCTGAAAACACACCTTATCTCAGGAAGTAAAAACTATTCACTGCCTAAATTTCAATTAACTTTGACATGCCTTTCAGAACCACAGCAGTTGCAAGCTTGATTCATGTTATGATGACAGATAATTGCTTTTACAGGTCTGGCTTGGTGGAACTGTGGAAAAAGGCTTGCCAGACCATATTACATGAGTGAAAAACATTAAATAGACAGCTAACATGTCTTATCTCTTCCTCTACCTCTTCTCTCCTTTTTTCTATCTTTTGTAATCTCCCATAGAGGTTTATGTGTGTGCATCTGTGTGTGTCTTTGTGTCTGTGTCAGTAAATGCTCAAACATTAGATCACAAGTTCTTGTTTATATAAGCTCCAATTTATCCTTCAGGTAGAAACTTAAAGATTTCCAAACACACAGATGCTTGCCACTATCCAAATTCAATTTGAAATGCTGCACAACATCTCCTTTAACTTGACTAACCTTGTATTGTTCAAATACTTCATAACGTGTTTTGATTGCCAAACATAATTACTAACTTTGCCATCGTTAACAAAGCTAATTGAAACACAAATAAAAGGGATTCCATAAAATGTCAAATCTTCTGAAAAAATATTGTATTAATTCTATTAAACACATAAATCTGATTTTAGAAATGTTTGTTATGCAAAGTTATTGTAGAAAAGCTATCACAAAACCAAAAGTAATTTTTGTTACCTGTTATGATCTAGACCCTGGAAGAGACCCTACAGAGCAAAACCTAAGGAAGAGAGGCAGAAACACCAGGAAAAAAAGCAAGGTTTACTATGGGAATTGCCAAAGAATGCTCCCCTCAAGGAAAGACTTGGAAGTCTGTGGAAGATAGAGGGAGAAGCGCCAAGTCTAGCATGCTCTGGGGAATGTAAAGTTTTCGGATCATGACACACTGTAGTGTCTTTGCATGGGCACACCGTGGAGGCAGCAGTTCTGTGCTCTAGAAATAACTGAAAAAGGAGAGATTCAGGAAGAGAGGATCAGTGTCGCTAACCTCAAAAAAAGCTCATGCTGCACGTAACACCGAGGAGTCTTCAAGATCTCACCCCTTATGAATTCATTTCAAGAGAATACAGAAAGAAAAATGTAACTAACAGTTACAGACAAGGGAAGCAGAAAGTTTGGCATCATTAATCTCCATTTTGCCC
>NW_010531245.1:1827-5351 GCF_000687285.1 Phaethon lepturus | reverse complement strand
CTGGTCATACAAGGAAATCAGGTTGGTCAAGTAAATCAGGTTGGTCAAGCAACATTTTGATGTTGATTTTGGCCAACACTGTCTGCTCAAAGCTTCAGTGTAAGGCCATTTGTTAGGATATGCTGTTCTGTTTGGGTAATAAATTCACGCCTGAGCAACAACAACAACAAAAAACACTTCTGAAGAACAAGATGCATCTCTGTTACAAAGGTTTACCAATAAAATAATTTGAGTAGAAATACCTTACTAGTGTCAAAAATAAATCCCTTCCTATTTATTCCTTTGATAAGCCAGTGACTTGTCCTATAGCAGTCTTATAGATACCATGAAAATATTTGCCAGATTTCCAAGTCATTCTTCTTTGAAACATCTGTGGTAATGCACTTTTTTTTCATGTAATGTTATTGAGAACTGCACAATCTGGTTGTGGTCACACCAGTATCTTGAACAAAAACATGTCCCTACTTATAAATGCCTCTTTTCATCGCTAATGACTTCCATTAGCTCTCCTCATTGCATCATTACTCTGGAAAAAGTAAAATTGTATTTCTCCTCTGATCCACCTATTCCTCCCATTCTACTTTCCAGAACGGATTCTCACTTCAGATGACACACGCACTGGCTTTGGTTTTACATTTGACTGTACTAAATACTGATTTAGTTCTCACATCCCAAGCAAACAAGACCAGTAGCAATGACTTGTCTTTAATACTATTTCTTCATTACTCATTTTCTGGGTCTTACAGTATTCAGTAAGAATTTCCCGGTACACAGTTTTTCACAATCTATATTCACTCATAATTACTTTTAGCACATTCTACCTTTTATACTGCACTAAGTGTGCATTCATGGATATTGATATTCAAGTAAGTAAAAATTCAGATCTACTTTTCATTTTAAAATGAAATACAGCAAAGTATATTTGTATGTATGTATTTATAAGGTAATACTAATTTCAATTTAGCAATGATATAATCTTTCTAATTCAGGATAGTTGTCACCTGAAGACATACACTAAAGTGTTATTTTAGATTTTTTTTTTCAAACTTCAAGAAACTTTAAGACAAGAACATGAGGTTGACAACTTAATGTTCCTCATGTAAATTTAAAATATTTTGTCTATTTGCTATTGAATGTAATAATTTTTATTATTCCTAGTATGTGATGTAACTAAATACATTATCTCTACCAATCATTACAGACTTTATGCTTCCAAAAATTCCTACTTTTCCTTCCCTCACAATCAAATTGAAAATAAATCTGACATTGTGCAGCAAATAAGTAGCCTACTAATATAGACAAGTCCAACCTGCTACATATGTGATGATCTCTCCTTGGCTTTTCTTCAGACAAGTCCAACTAGCTTTCTCCAAGATAAAACCAAGATAGTGTCCTGAAGTAGTTCACCCTAAAGGTGATTCCCAGCAGGTCATACAGACTAGAATTCATCAAGTTTGGTTTCCTTTGGCCTATGCAATCCTCCAGCACTACCCTAGAGATTTTGATCCCCAAACATCACTTAAATGCCCTCATGCGACATCTCAAGACACACCATGTAAAAACAGCAATGCAGTGGGCTGCATTACAGTCCGAGTTGTTATTGATTGTTTCAAACACTTTCAACTGAACAAACATGTAAAAAATAATTATTATCTTTTTCTCACAGCAGCATCATATAGGGCCCAGAGGGAATTTAGAGCCAAGTGTTGTGCATGGACAGCACATGCCATCTGGTCTAGAGTCCTGAGCAACTTGTGCCACTCTGCATCACTTAATTTATGGGTTAAGCATCACACCCATGAACAGATGCATTTTGCAGGACTGATGGCTAACTTCTTTAGTGTTCATAAAACTCATGCCGTGAGAACAGGCTGAGCAGAAAGCTTGAAATGCACTAAGATCTGGATCCAAAACACACTCAGGAAATCAGGGAAAGGTCTTGATAACTTAGGATAAATGTTCTTCAAACACAGAACAGAAGAGTAGCTCTTCTAATTTTGTTGGACAGATGAAATAAATTATTTAGATCTCCAAAATTAATTATGGTTTCAATTACTAAGTTGAAATAATTTATTTAAATCTCAGTTTGGATTTGCATTTGCATTTTTCATTTTTTTACCTAAAGAAATGTTCACCTCATTTAAAGTTCACACTTACTTTTACTAATCAAGATACACTATACCTACATATAATTTAAGTAATTACATAATTCAGTTGATATTTAATAAGTTTCTTTGCTTTTTATGCTATTTTATGATGTTAAAATACTAAATGTCATCTTTTCTAAATTTTATAATGACATCTTTTATTCAAGGTTTCTGGAAAGTTGCATTTCACTTGAAACTAAAATTCAATTACAATTTAGAAATCAGCATTTTAGAGTGTTTGTTGTTATTAGAGTTGTTATTTATAGAAAATAATTACTATGCTGTAGATATTTAAAGAAAAATAGTGGTGGGCTTGCAAATAATTGGAATTACAGCAAGAGACTTTGTATCCTTCCAGACTTCAGAACCGCGATTCAGCCTTGGGGTCTTGGGGGATTTTGTTTGTTTGTTTTTTTTTTTTTCCGTTTCTTAAAATGATTAGGAAAAGAAAAGTAGTAGCTGGCAAAGCAGGAAAACTAATCAGCTTTTCTGTTTCATTACTGACAAAAGCAATCTGAATAAAAGAAACAATTTTTTATAATAATAAGCTACTGTTTCTTACAACCAGTTTAACTTTTCAGCATACTGGTTTCAAGTGCTTGGTCAGGAATTAGGATGACAGTTGCACTTTTTGGAAAGCTGAAAACCCCAAAAACAAATCGGCTTGCATTATTTTAGTAATTACTTGTTCTCTATTCATTAAATTATACTCATGCAATAGCAGGGGAGAAACCCAATTATCTGTTGTACTCTTCACAGACAGAAGTTTAATTCACAGAAATAACTACTAGGCACAAATATGAAAGCTATAAAATAAACTAAAAAATGTTTGAAAACTAATCTAGCAGTCTAGATTAGACTACATGAGATTAGATCACATCACGTCAGATCCTGGAAGCAAAGTTAAAAATATCTTGTGTTATCTTCAATTACAAATAGATAGAACACTACTTGTTAAACTGTAAAATATTCATTCAATAATTTAATGTATCTGAAAGGTTTTCATTTTATAAATTTATGATTTGGAGGGATGTGACTTACTTTTAACATGAACCCTCTTTATACTTATTCAGAATCGAGATGTTGTTTCATTCCTGAAGGTATGAACTGCAGCAAAATTATGTAAGCAATATGTGTGTAACTTAAGTGTTGTTCTCAGTGTTCAGTCACAACTGGTCGTACTGTTATTCTGGGAAGAAACTAACAAGCATAATTCCCAATATTTAGCAGTGATTTCACAGTGGACCTAAAAAGCAGAATACAAGAGTATTCTACTTAAACAAACTAATGATTTAAATGCTTATTTACTTAATTACGCGACTTAAATAAACTAGTAGATCAAATTAAGCTGAACAGTGCAAAAATAATAATATATTT
>NW_010531245.1:1443-1794 GCF_000687285.1 Phaethon lepturus | reverse complement strand
TAATAACTTATGTATTACGTGTAATTATGTATAATGCATCTCTCTCTATTCCAGAACTGTGATGATTACATTTCAGAGTATAAAATCTAGTATAAAAATTTTATGAAAAAGAATAAAGTATAAAAAGTATAAAGACTTTACTCTAAAGTATAAATCTTTAGCAGGCCATACCTGCTTTATTGGGCTTTATCCTTAGGGCTTGATAAACCGTATGTCCTTCATATCACCTGTAGCTTTGGGTGCAGATGCCTTTGGGAAATGTAAACTGTGTGTGGACCAAGGGGTGGAATGTACTGACGCTGACTGAGAGCACTGATGCTGCACACTCAGTGGCTAAAGGGACCCCACGAA
>NW_010531245.1:0-1407 GCF_000687285.1 Phaethon lepturus | reverse complement strand
CGAGCAGGCGCCAGCCGGGGCTCTGCCGCACAAACCCCGCGGCTGCTCGATAACCTCAGCGCGCTCGATAACCTCAGCGCGCTCGATAACCTCAGCGCGCTCGACTGCAGCAGGGGAGCCTGCGGGCAGCCCCCGCTGGGCACCGTGATTACACCACCTGCGTGGCGCTGCCTTTACCCCACAGCACAGCAAGAAGTTCTCACAAGGACATCCTTTGGGAGTAGAGTTGTTTTCTTGTGAGGAAATTACATGGTAGCTCAAAGGACCAAAAGGCAGAGCTCCTCTCCATGGGCAGGATCTGTTCTGCTCCTTGCAGTGTCCCATGGGAAAATCCATTCGTGCTCCATCTGATGCTGCATGAACGTAGGGTGCCCAGCATCTGAAGGGATGCAAGATTTACTTGCTATCTATATTCCTTCTTTTCCTGTCTTACTAAAGCCGTTATTGTATTAAGCCACTTGTTGTCAAGCCCTTTCTTACTTAGATTCAGAAAGAACCTTGCACCTTCTCTCCCACTCCTCACCCCCAACCCTGGCACAGAACAGAGGAAAACACTATACCGTATACATTTCCACCACTGGAGGTAAAACTCTTGCAACATAAGTTGGAAACAGTTAATTAAGACTCCACAAACCTTGCAGAGTAGTGTGGCAGACCAGACTGCTCTTTCCCAAGGTAAGAAGTGTACTAACTAAAGAGGAGCTGTGTGCTCCCACCTTCTACAGAGCATGTGAAACAGATAAGCAATTTCTTTAGCGTGAAGTAGGAGCACTGCAGTGCCCTACCAGACTCCTAGTCTGGAGGAATTTCTCTATCCAGAGAACTTTCGCACTGCTGAATTTTAAGACATCTGAGGGTTTTGCTGCAAATATTGGAGGTATTACAAACTTCTAAATAGATTTTGTTTGTAATGGCTAATTCAGAAGCAAAACAAATAAAAACAACAAAAAAGAGAACTATTGCACGATAGGTTTTATACACATTCTGCTATTAATTAGAAAATTGACAGTGCTTTCAACTGGAGAATGGGAAGAAACAGCAGGACACCAACTGCAGATGTTTCCTCATTTTAATACCTATGGTGTTCTGATTTTTTAAATTCTATATTCTTGAAATCTTAATCCAGCCTAAAGTAGTGAGAGCAGAGGGAAGGGGGCAATGAAAAAAAAAACTTGTCAAGCATTAGAGAAGATAGTAAAAAAAAAAAATTTTTGCTTTGTCCTCATTCTCTCTGAAATGAAAATTGTACCTGCAGATGGTGAAGAGCTGAACAGACTAAGGAAGGCTAAGTCAGACTTAGGTTGCCATTCCGGTTGCACAGCTGTCCCCTGTTAGAGGAGTCAGCTTTGTTTTGAGAAACCCACAATAAAGTCTCAAATTGCTGGCACATGCAGAGCAAGAACTTGT
>NW_010531244.1:0-41910 GCF_000687285.1 Phaethon lepturus | reverse complement strand
ACCTGGCATCTGGCCAGGGTCAACCCACCACCAGTATGAAGTTTTAAGAGGAAGTATTTAATTAATAATCCTGCCACTAAATCGCTCCAGTTTCCTGTCTATACAGTGACTAAGAGCAACATTTATACATACACATGAACTCTGTAGGATTTTATAATGGTTGTTTCAGGAAAGGTGCAAATAGCCACCTTTTTGCTGTTGGATTGCTGGTCTTTGCAATTCTTCTCAATGCTCATCAAATTAGGGAAAATGACAGCTCATCTGACAAATCCATCCAGTCTGCCTGGAAGACTGTTGAAACGAGAGATGAGTGCTGTTTCCACAAGGGGACCATTGCTGGAGCCTAGCTTCAGCTGAGGGCGGCTGATTGCTGGTAACAGCGAGAGAAACACCACTCCAGAGCAGGAACCCACCGTGAAACCTCACTGTCAGCACAAGCAGGTCTGCCTCTGCCGTCCTCCTCTTCACCCGCTCAGTCCCTCTCACTGCTTCCCGTAAACCCTGAAGCCCGCGCATCCGTGAGAGGAGCCACAGCCCCCCACCAAAGTGCCAGAAAGCTAACCTGAGAGTAAGAAAGCTTTTCAGTCAGCTCACCTGTCCAACACATCCCATGATTGCACAAGCACTGGGACCGTTGAAAACGTGGTTTAGGATGAGAGGAGGGAGGTGGTGCTGCCAACTCTTCTGACAGCAGTCTGCAATTGGAGTCACTTAAGCCAGCTATGAAACTACAGGGTATTTTGATTTCCCTCCAATGCTTGTAGTGGGGAGCAGGGTGAGGATAACCTTAAAGCACAAAAAGGGCCACGTTTTTGATAAGAATCAGATTGGTCTACTTATGGGCAGACTTAAAAAGTCCATGGACGAGAGGTGGAGAAACTACAGGTAAAGAGGAAAGGCCCACAAACTGAAGAGTTGAAGGTCACACTGCAGGATCAGCCTTTATTCATAGAAATCCTACACAATGCCAGGCAAGTGATTTAAATCATATGTTCACAAGTGGTCTTTGTTAGTTTATCCATAATTTCCGAAGTGAGTGACACAAGCCCCTGGGCTAGCCGTATGGCTGCAATCAAAGCCAATGTTTCTGAAGGTCCATGTGCAACGAGGAGTTGCTGAAACCCTGGTGAAGGGTGCAGGGAGCCCGGGGGGAGGCAGGAGCCACATCGTCTCTACAGCTGATGATGAGACAAGATTTGGGTAAGCTAAGGAGCACAGCTCGGTTTCCACGCAGAGCAGCTCTGCATGAATGACCTTCTATTAGTTCCCCTTTCCTGACATTGATCTGAAAATGGGGGTTTTATTTTCTTTTCCTGCCCAGAGTCAGATACTCAGAGGTGACCCCAGTGCCTGCTTGAGACCTCGGTGCCCCAATCCCAGGCTGTTCTGGGCCACAGTGCTGGGAAAGCCCATTTCTGCTTCACATAAGGCACTGCCACTGCCAAGGAAGGATAAATCCAGCCACTGCTGCACAGGTTTTCTATTGCTCAGGGGTATAATGTATTAAGTAGTGGACGCATTAAATGATCCCTAACTGTAATTAGCTCCCCCTGTGCTTATAACACTAAAGCCTCATACAAATGGTTTCTAATGACACATGCCGTGTCTAGGAACAGGGTAATAGCTATTTAAACAGTTGCTGATCCCTGAGCTGGTACATGACAGTGTATTTTACAATTATTGAGAAACTTCAGACATTTTTTAAAAGTGCTCTGGGCACTGACCTAGGGAAAAGCTTGGTCAGATGAGAACAGAGATGATTCTCTTCACCTAATGGTAACAGATAATGTTCTAGTTGTCAGACATTACTGCTGCCCCAGTCTTGCTTGTCGCTGTTACTAATCTTTCCCTGCAGTATGATTAGCAAAACAGATAGCCTTCTTCCAGCTCATGCCTCCAGCACAGGCACTCAAGGAGAGTCAAGATAGTCTTCCTAAAAATATTCTTATCTGTGTGGTTTTCAGTAACTCCATTAATATACATAATGTTCAGAAATGAAATCTTGCTCGTTTGGTGCCAGATCATAAGCCTCATCAGTGAGTAGGACCTCTAAAATGTACCAAGGCCAAAAGGCTGCTGGCCATGCTGAGAACTTGGGACCTACTGCATGGACCAAGTTGCAAGCTCAGGGGTTGAAGTCTGCAGTTTCAAAATTCAAGATACTATGACTTTTTTTCTCTTTCAGTAATAATCTCTTTTGATTTTATTTCTCGAGTTAAGGATGATAATGAGATTTTTATTCAAGAACAGTCTGTTGGTTCAAGAAAATTTCAGCTTCTGTGAATCATGAAGCCCAAAAGCAAAGAATCAAAAGAAAAAAAGTTTGCAACTTCAGCTACCTTAGTAATAACCAGCCAATGTTAACTGTAGATATTTTATTCACCAAAAATAAGCAGAAAGTTTGCCACAGTTCCTGAAAAGCACATCATGCCAAATTCACGTCTTACATGAGGTGAAAATTTTACTTTCTTAGAAATTTGTTTTTAATGAAGACAGTATGTCATAACATTTTTCACCTGACCTTGAAATGGCAACATGCCTTATTCACTTTGGAGATCAGTTTTCACTTTACAGGAAATGGAGAATAAATTTAATTTTCTCTTTTATAAAAACACGCACATACACATACACGGTAATTTAAATGTGATCCGCTGCTATTTGAATAGTACAGATCTACCTCAGCACGCAGAACTGCTGCCAGCAAAGTGTGATCTGCCCACTGAAGGCAAGACAGCGTGAATGACAGAGGGCAAGAGTTCTCATGCAGCCACCCAGGTCTAAGAGCTGATACCTGAGCCAGTAACTGAGGTTTTGTACCAGTCTCCTAATTTATGGCCACATGGAGTCTCAGTCTTCCAAGGAGTGAATGTATATGGTTGCAAAGCCATACTAAAACCTGCTTCACTGAAAGGAAGACATAAATACAGTTCATTTGTAGTGCTTTTTGCTCAAAGCAATATCAAAGGGAGAAGCAGAATTGCAAGTTTTCAGGTAAGCAATATTTCTCCATTTTCAATTTGGAGGGTTCAAGATTGCAGTGAAGAACTGATCAGCAGTACAGGAAAACTAAACTGCGAATTAATCAAATATTCTAGAAAATTTTGTCTAACTTTACTTGAAATATACCAGTGAGAGGCATAAATGTAGGTGACAGTGGTATCACCAAGCAGCAGAAAAGAGAGAAAACGTATATATCCCTAGCTTTTGTCTGAATGTAAATCTGAATTTGTTTAAAACAAGCTTCATGGCCTTTACCTAATGCATCTTTGACTGCAAAGTGCATATACCAGAGCTAATATTCATGTCAAAAAGCATTAACATTTTAACAAAATTATGGGGAGACTGTTCACATTTCTCTCTGAAGTGCTCCTGAGCAACAAAGTGATACCCGTCTTTCTGACTGGTTATGATCAAATATTTTCTGTTTGTGTCCCAGCTTTAATGACTGGCTTTGCCAGAGAAAATTTATCATGTTCTACCGGTCATTGAGATAATGTAGAAACATCCATACAGATAACATGCTAAATGCTGTTAACTGAGTCACTTCAAAAACTTATTCTATACACAGGATTTCTGGGACACTTCTATAAGGTACACTTCTGTCTTTTCTGTCCTTTTTTCCGTTTTTTTTTTTTTTTTCATGCGGTAACTTCATCCTGGATGTTGAATGTATTGTTGCTTTACTTTAAAGACTGTCTTGCTGGGACAAGAGAGAGGCATTTGGGCTTGATAGTACCCTGTCTAGCACTTTATGAAGTCACTTCAAAATATTTTTTCTGATGGACTAGGTTAGGATCTGGAGCAGTGATGCCCACCTGAAACGCTGAAGACCCACAGTGGCATGCCTCTTGCCTCACTTGAGACATCTAAAGGTTAGATGTTGTTGGAGTCACCAGATTATAAAACTTGTATGAATGCTTATTAAAAAAAAATAAAAATCAAGCTTCATAGTGGCATAAAACTGATTTAAATGATTAAAGACAGAACAGAATAATCTGCCTGGACCTGGCTGCTGCTGAGGACCTGGACACTAGTCGGTGGTATAACTGGCTGCTGACGATGTTTGCCTTCTTCTTACCCTTGCTGACGGTGACTCTGTGCTACGCACTTATTATTTACACCTTGGCTACTGGGCCCCACACACAGGCTCGCTACAAACAAAAGGCTCGCAGACTCGCCATCATCCTTGTGGTGGTCTTCTATGTGTGCTTCCTCCCCTTCCACGTCTTTCGAGGGATTCGGCTGGAGCTCCGAGTGCGACTGGTTAGCTGCCACTTGAAGAACACGATCCTTTTTATGTTTATTGTAGCTAAACCTTTAGCAGCGTTAAATACTTTTGGAAACTTACTGCTCTATGTAGTGACAGGAGACAACTTCCAGCAGGTGATCCTCTCGCTCCTCAAGTTTCAGACAAACAAGGACTTGAAGTAGAAGAGATTGATGCCATAAGAGTTACGGAGGAAGTGTCCAAACCTGCTCTCAAGTAGCTAGACACAACCTCCCTACCATCAGAGTACTCAGGTTAACCCTGCCAGTGCCAAAGGAGAGTTAATCTGTTCTGTGTTTTGGAGTTACAAATTGATCATCAAAAGAGAAAACTTATGATTTAAAATAAAAAGCTTTAAATAAAATAAAAAATTAAGAGTTAAACTTCTCAGAAATTTCTCTGCATTTTCTTCCTGAATCCTTGATATCTCTTTTGGAGAATGGCAAATAGTTCCAGAAAAAAATAGTTGCTTATTAGTGGCAGATACAGATTCATGGTGGGAGTAATTTAAATTAATTTTAGTAACTTCGAAGTTAAGTGTCTAGTCTAAGTTAGGTGTGTGCCTTTGACTTGTTTCCTAAGCAATGGAGAGGGGTAAGACCCCCAAAGGGCAATTCATCACACCTGTCTTAGACGTGTAGGAGGTTCATCTCATCTCCCTGGAGACATTGACAGGGTAGGTGTATGCATATAAGCTAATCACCTGGTGCTCCCTTTATAATTTCCCATTACACTGGAGAGAAATAAGCAGTTTTAGAGTGTGATTCACCTAATTATTCTTGATGCCTACATTTGGACAAGATGAATCATGACCTAGAAGTGCCTGTTTCTCTCCATTGGCCATAAAAGATAAGTAGATCAGACAGAGACCCAATGTTCACTGCCTTTACACAGCTCAGGCCCAGCTCTAGTACAGAGTAGGATGGATCACTCTCCAGAGGTGGTTAACAGCAGAGCTTACACAATAAGACTCTGTTCACTGCCTTCAGTGATTGCCTGAAGATCAATGGTGCAATAATACAAGACCACACCTATAAGGGTTTTCCATACTACTACCTGTGATTTCTGGATTAATTTTAGTCCAGAAGTGAGAAGTGAATGGATGCATAAATGTGCCAGATCCATAGAATCATAGAATCATAGCATCATAGAATGGTTTGGTTTGGAAGAGACCTTTTCAGGTCATCTAGTCCAACCCCTGTGCAGTGAGCAGGGACATCTTCACCTAGATCAGGTTGATCAGAGCCCCATCCAGCCTGACCTGGAATGTTGCCAGGGATGAGGCATCTACTATCTCTCTGGGCAACCTGTGCCAGTGGTTCACCACCCTCATTGTGAAACATTTCTCCCTTATATCTACTCTAAATCTGCCCTCTTTTAGTTTAAAACTATTACCCTTGTCCTATTGCTACAGGTCCTATTGAAAAGTATCTTTCTTAAAAGCCCCCTTTAAGTACTGGAAGGCTGCAGTAAGGTCTCCCCAGAGCCTTCTCTGCTCCAGGCTCAACAACCCCAAGTCTCTCAACCTGTCCTCACAGGAGAGGTGTTCCATCCCTCTGACCATTTGTGTGCCCCTCCTCTGGACCTGCTCCAATAGGTCCATGTCTTTCCTGTGCTGAGGGCTCCAGAGCTGGACACAGGACTCCGGGTGGGGTCTCACCAGAGCCGAGTAAGGGGCAGAATGACCTCCTTTGACCCACTGGCCATGTTTATTTTGATGCAGCCCAGGAGAAAATTTGCTTTTTGGGCTGCAAGAGTGCGCATTTTTGGCTCATGTCCATTTTTTCATTCACCAGTACCGCCAAGTCCTTCTCCACAATCTATAGAAAATACGAAGTTATTTTTGCCCTTTTCTTTACTTGGTGAAGCTCTGCTTGGTCACACCAGGTGAGGAACAGCTTTGGGTAATAATACATCTGATGGGCAATAAGGGCTGTCTCACAGGAAAAAAAAAAAAGAGACTTACAGGAAAATGTGAGTCCAATACTTGCACATACCATCTAGAGAGGTCCCAGGACCAGCTGAGGTACCCCAGCTAACAGCAATACAAAAATATTAGCAACATAAAATTCAGAGCCCAAAAGTATGACCACAGAGTGAATCCTCCAATACACTTTTATAACAAACTTATTTCATGTTTCATTACTTTTGCTCTCCACTCTGAAATGTTCATTAATCAATGGTAACACATGCTGCTGCAAGGGTCTCATGTGACTCTTCTCTCTATCCAGTCCCTCTATGCATGGCCTGGCCTTCAAGTGGCCACCAGACCAAGACCACCAGACCATCATTTCCATTAAGAAAATGCTTAATTGTGGATGAACTCTTTAGGTGAAGAGGGAAGCTCACCTAGTACATATCTGGAGAGCTGTTACCTGAGGCAAACATCCAAAATATGTAAAGAAAATACCTCCCATTCCACATGCTGCAATGGTTTTGCCAGTCTCCAAGGTGCAGCACCACCTTCTCTATTGCTTCCTCCTGAGACACCAGAGGCAGCTGAACCACCATCAGAAGGCAATACTGAACATGGCATCTTAGCTGTTTTTTTCAGTTTAGGGTATCCTATCAACAAACCACCAAGGTTTTTTTTGAGCAAAACCAGGCTCATACATTATCTTTTAAGCCTCTAGTGCATATAGACACCAGAGTTTCATTAACTCAAATTGAGTCCTACCTTAACATCTACATCATGGAGTCTGGTTGTTCTGGTGTTTGAGATGATAGAAAAGGAACCGACTCTGTTTTTGCAGCATATTGCAAACTGTTTTTGCTTTCAACTTCAAATGAAGCTCTGTGTTAGTCCCCTTTCAGGTCTACTTGATATTTTCTGGGTAAATTACTCAGCACATTCATCTGTTCTTACATCCAGGCTATGTACTCTTTTTTAAATGTGAGACACCTGGAACATCTTCAGTACTAGCATCATCTGGGCAGAAATTAACCTCAGTTGCCACGGGGATGAACCAGATCTGGTTTCTCAGATTTTTCTACAAACTGTGAATAACAAACCTATAAGCTACTATTATAAACAGCACATTTACAATTTCAATAGAAGTCATAGGAAAGAGAAAGAGAGATCTATACAAGAGTCCTGCCAGCTTCCCTGCCCCCCTCCCGATCAATACTGGCCTCCCACTTTCATATTTCTCCATGCTGCAATAACCTACCCCCTTTGCATGTCCTTTGTGCATACGTACTTGTATCTTTCTCCTGCCCTCAACTTCTGCTGCTCCTCTGCATGTTTGCCATGCTGATTGCTATAGGGCCATAACTGTTGGCAGGTTCACCCCCAGTTGGGTATCATATGGTGTGACATCAGCCAACCAAGACAATAATCACGGTTGCTGTGGAGCTGTCAGCATCCTTCACCCCACTACAATTCACCCTCAACTGAGATAGGGAAAAAAAGAGAAGGACTATAAAAAAGATGTCAAGAAACTGCTACCAGCTGACATGACAGTCAGGTCCAACAGCAGAACATGATCCCTGTATTTTAAGATTTACATCACCTCAAAAATGGAGAACAGTTCAGTCATGTTCATATTTTACTAATTTTTTATTTGACATCTCTAAGAGTCATATTTGCTTTTTAGCTTTAATTTTAAATGTTCTTGTAGGTTTTTCAGAAATCTCCCAATGCAAAGGCTTGATATGACTTCCAACAACCTCTAATATGTTTGCCTTAGGGAGAAAGAAACTAACCATGTCCAAGGAGTAAAAGACAGGACTATATACTCAATCTGTTATGGGTAGGGCACCAATCCTTAAATAAGTATTATACTATGATCATTTACTGCTTATGTTTGTAATGTTCTCACAAGACTAGAGCATTATTACATCCACATACAAGCCACAGAGACATAAAGTCAAAATTTGTGTTTTACTGTTCTCAGCAAAGCTCCAGATCCATACCTCTAACCTCAACGCCTGCCTGCACAGATGTGCAGGAGGAAACGATGTACTAGAAGAGGACAAGAGTTTTTCTCAGCAAGTACAGAATTTCTCTACTGTCTGATTACCAGCAATAATTAAAGCAGAAATGACAGTTCCTAAAATAATTCCTTCTGTAAGGTAAGTAACAGCAATCATTCTTGTAAAGCAAACAGTAAGGCTTAGGAGTATCACTGTGTGTACCATCTTGCACGTGTTCTGATCTTCAGGCTGATCTCTGGGATCTTTGCAGCAGTGTGAGAGCAAGGGCTCTGCTCCCCTGGGGATTTCCAACTGCTCTGTTTAAGGCAACAGTTCTATCTCTGGAGGTGTAGGAGATAACATTTTAACCCCTTGGGCAGATCCACCAGCTTCAAACCCACAAAAGACTTAGCTATCAGAAAGCAGGACTAGAAGGAGGAGGCTGTAGGCTCAACAAAATGTCAGAGAGCAGAACTGTTCTCCATACCAAGTCACTGTCCAACGGCCAGAAAAAACAGTGAGAAAGCTTTTTACACAAACATAGAAGAAACCCATTCAAGGAGAAACCCAGCTGATGCCAGCAGCATGACAGTGGCTCAGGGACATCATGACTGTGCCAGTAAAGTAGGGGACAAGGGTAGTTTCATCAAGTGTACAACATACACACCTCATTTTATCCCCACATCTAAGGACACAGAAATACCTATTTTTAGGATGTTTAAAGAGCCCAGCAGATAGCCTAAGCTTACCCGGGCAAGTAGCCTGGACTTACTACAGATCCAGAGGTGTGTCATGCATGAAGGACAGTGAAATGGGGAGGGGTGGAAAACCCATCTCAACTTTGATGAGACTCTCACCTACTCTGAATTAGTATGATACACCCCCCCCCTTCCTTTTCCTTCTTTAATACTGTTTTCTTTTTTCTCTGGCAGCCCGTGCTCTGGGATACCTCTTCAGACCCCACAAGGAGCAGGAGATATGGGTCCACATGTCCAGTACGGCTGTGGGGAGGGAAGGCACTGCACACAAAGACTTCGTAGAGCAACCCACAAAACCAAGTCAGCTGGTTACATTTGGTTTAGAAGTGTAACCACACAAGGATGGACATACTAAATGCTCTTTGGTCTTGCAGCAGCAGTGGAGGCAAAGAACCTTCTGCCAGTTTAACAGCTGTATCTATTCTCAAGGCGTAAACCTGAGCTTCAATTAAACAGACCATTATTTAAGTGCTGTATTTAAAAACTATGACTGCCAGTAACCTTTCTTTATATCTACAAATTCAGTGCAAATAGCCAGCTAGAATATCCCCACAGATCCATCAGCAGATTTCTACTTTATAAAACCACCTACTCAAACATTAACCTCAGTGCTGCTCACGAGTTTGCATATGGAAACCCTGAGGAACGGAGACAAGGATGACTTAACTTGAAAGAAAGCACGTGCACTAGGCTGAGTGCATGAAACAGGGGTTCAGGCATTAGCCACAAATTATGTTGAAATTTTGCATATGTTATCTAAAGCCCTTCCCAACCTCCTGCAATATCTTGGGCCAGGATCACAGGCATGGTGGCAACACCAAATAAGTCATGGTTTTGTACAGTAGAAGGAAGTAAAGATGTTAGAAGTTTCTGAATCTCAAGCAAATCCACCAATGGAGGTACAGTGGACAGTTTGCAGCTTTTATTCTCATTACTGAGTGCCACAACCACAACAGAAGGTACAGTTCCTACTGCCCTTCAAAAGTGACTTGAGCAGGCTTAAGAAAGCAGTCCGTTTCACTCGCTCTCCTGGTCACTTGAGCAGTTTCTCACCAAAGGTATGGAAACACGGGAGCAGCAGCAAAGGCTAAACAGCTGCGTTGGTACCGCCATGTTTCTCCTCCACCACCCGCAGCGAGGCTTAACTGAGTACATCAGCAGCAGTGGTCTGGCTCATCCCCAAACCAGCGGAGCTGACAACCTATACAAAGGCAGAGGCAGAAATCTTCTGCAAGAGTCACCAGTGAAAACCAAACCTCCTGACCCAATGCTGGCACCTGATTTTCAAGCTGGCTCTGGGGTGCAGAGAGGGCAGGGGGTTCAGGGGTGTCCCCATGCCTCGCTTTTCATGTCACTTCCATCCAGTGTTCAAGGCGACCTCCCTTCCTCCCTGCCTGGCTACGGTCATGTGTTGGAGGAGAGGGCCTGGACTTTAGGCATGTAGATGCTGGTGTTTTGGGAGACAGTGGCAGGAGGTCAACGTGCAGAGCCAGGAAAGGCGGCTTGTGGGGATGTGCCAGAGCTCACTGCCCCTTGGGGGTTCCCATCTGACAGCGATGTCCCCTTGGGGACGGACACAGGGGTTCAAGATTTCCTCATACCTGCCCTTCCTTTTACGTGTGATGGAGAAACAAGCCTGTAGCAGGGAAACATTTTATTTCCCCCTCCTGTCTCAAAAAGAAGTGCAACAACAGCAAAATCTTTTCCTTACATGAGTCTTGGGCGTGATTCCTAGCAAGTGTGCATGTGGAAAACCGGAGCTGAGGGGGGTCTTCTCTGGGAGGGGACGATATCGCTGTGCTGCTCAGCCGAGGTTGGGGATGCCCTGGTACCCACCAGCGCCAGGTGGAGGGACGATCTGGCCGTGAGGCCAGTGTAAAGCCTTGTTGGTGCTGCTGATTCACCAGTAAATCAGTGCTGGGCAAGTACGAACGCTTGTTCTGGTCCTGGAGCTGACTGACCCTCCCATCTTAACCACAGAGAGTCACTTTATCTCCCCCTAATTATTTCCTCTGCCACATTTTATCCTCGTAGAGTTACAAGCTCTTTGGGGCAGATGTCTTAGTGAGTGTTTGCACAGTAGGACCTGAATCCTGGATGGGCCCTCCTGGCATTATGAAAATTCAGTCAAAGGCTTCAGCCATAAAGATGTAAATGACGTAGCTACTTATCATCTGTGCATGTCGAGACACATAAACACACATATGCAGATGCACACGCACAGGGAAGCGGTGCCTAATGTAAAAATATAACTCTCTTAAAATAACAGCCCTATGTTGTATTTAAGTCCCTTCCTTTGGATATAAATGTACATTTCACCTGTTCCTTTTCTCTCCTGGAGAATAAAAATAGCGCAGCACTAGGGACAGAAGCTGGCTGAACAGAAATCACTTTTCAGGACAAAAAACAATTGCTATGAAAGTAATTGTAGCAATGTGCAAAATCTTCTGGAGCAGTTTCCAAAAGTTTGTGGTGACATACTGGCTTAAATGAACATTACAATTTTTTAGATATAATTTTCATCTATATACAAATTAATAAGGTTTTACTACTGATTCAAAGACCAGTCTCAAAGTATGCTGTTTTATTTATTTTAATATTGGTAGCACCTGGCTATTTAGCGGCTTTTTTTTGTGTGTGTGCCATGGAAACAACCTGTATTTGCCTGTGTGATAAATTATAATATTCTGTACTCAAATGGAATTGGACGGGCATTCAAGGGTGGGCTTTCAAGTCTGGGGTATTTGCTTATATAAATTTTGATGTCAATTCTGCTGTTAAGATGTTGATATGCTGTGTAAGCACTGCTCAGCAGTTACTAAAACATCCTTGAATTATCAACCCTCTTTTCAGCACAAATCCAAAATGTACCCCCATACTAGCTACTATGAAGAAAATTAACTCTATCCCAGCCAAAACCAGCACACTAAGTATACTGGAAGAGGTAATATTTATCTCTTATTTTAATTAATTGTCATTTTAATTAGTATTTCAATGCTCTGTAAACTCACAAAATGGAGTCTTGTTCACCGCAGGCTCTTTTTGAGGTGTTGAGTACCTCTGGTGACAGCTACAGATTTTCTCCCTCCTGACCTGAACCCTTGGGCTGAAATGTGATCTGTGGCTCTCTCTGTAGTGCCTAGAGGGCAACTGCCCCCAACCCCTGCAAAATTCACCTGACTCCAGGAGCTGGCACTGAGAAGCAACCAGGTAACTTCGGGTTCCCAGGACCCCCGCCTAAGCCTAGAGGGAGTATCCTACACTCGGGTCAGTGCAGAGGTGATGGATGATGTCTATGCCTGACAGTATCAGAGCAAGACACTACACGAATGTCCTGCAGAAAAGCAGAAAACATCCTCCACCAGTGTGAAATAAGTTGGCCCTAAAATCCAGTTGCCATCTTTGCAATGCTTAAGGTAAGCTACCATTTCTACACCTAATCCAAAATACTTCTTGCTGGGCTTGCTGAAACATTGCCGGCGGAGATGCACAAAGCCTCAGAGCAAGACAAGGGAGCATAATAGTTCTCAGTGGTGTATTTCTTGCAGTCTGTAACATACATTAGCAGACAAGGAGAGTCAGTGAGTTCATGTATCTGCTGTAAAAGCCTGGTCTCACACCTAGCTTTTTTTAACAGGAACACTTTTTGTCAAGTAATAAACATCCCTCTAATTAAAGACTACGGCCCCAGTCCTGAGCTGCACCCTGTGCACCCCAACAGTATTGAGGGCTGCAACGTTCAACTTGCACGTGCAGCCACCGGGTAGGTGTTTGTTTGATGCATGTTGCGTAGTTACACAACGTGCACATTTATATCAAAACCCTAATATTTAAAACAGAAAAATCAGTTCAAGATCCCTTTCAAAAGCAAGCAGGACAGCAAAGCAAAGCAGAGAAAAAAAGCAAAGCCACCCATGAGATGGAGCATTTCCATCCCATGGGATGTTCAGCTACAGACTGGACTCTGCCAATTGTGAATAGCCTTTACCTCTCAGCAGTTTGGGCCTGAGGAAATTATTTAGGCATCATATAACCCAAAGCCAGGGGATTTTAGCTCAGGGTGCAATCCTTGTCTGAAAGGTGGGGAATGTCCTCAAGGAATTCCTGAAATAATTAAGAAACAAACAACAAAATATCCCCAGCTCCAGCTCCTTCTGCCAGTCTGCTCCTGACTATCATTCCCATCCTTTCCCTGTGTTCTTCCTTCTCATGTCACAAATACTTTGAACATTTATTTAGCCCAAATACCAAAGAATTAGAGCACAACAACATGAGCAGGAGCACCACTATTTTTCTGGTCAGTAATTCAGTTCCTTGGATTGTCAGGATAAACTACGTGGCCTTGGAGAGTATTCATCCACTTGGGAATTGGATTATAGCCTCCTAAAACAGCACAGCCCTCCTATTATCACCTAAACAAAGCTGCCATCATTCTGGAACAAATAGGTGGAAACAGTCAGTCACCAAGTGTCCAGAGTTGAAGTGAAGAATAATAAACTCACATACAGTTCTAAAGAAATTCTTCACAAGGAGGCAAATGTAATGCCCTGAAAGCCAGGCTTTTAGACACACAAAAACATACACTCATCTTTTTTATCACTGTCTTATCTAAAGCACCAAGGGCTCTGTAAAGACAAGATCCAGGTGGAATGCTGTCTGAATAGCTGATGATGACAATGCGCCCACCGTATTATCCTCTCTCGCAAGAGGATGCCCGAGAAATTTCTCAGCATTTATAAGCTAGAAAAGGAGATGGCTTTATTGCAGCTGCCCAAGATTGTACCTGGCTCAATACAAAATCCTGGCTGATTAAAAACATCTTGCTGCAAGTTTCAGCAGCTTGTGGTGGAAAAACGAGCTGGTAAAGATAAATTCTTCCACAATGTCCGATGGACCCTATTTTGACTCCACTGCTGAGCCACCACAAGTCATTTTAACTCCTTTGCGCATGTATAAATGGGGACAGGCTCATCTTTGCAAAAATCTTTGGGCAAGTCCCTATAGACAGTGATGTGTAAGTGTGATGTGCTGTCACTATTTTTTTTCTTCTGGGTATGGAACAGTTCACCCCATAGTCACCATGGGGGACGAGGCATTTGCAAAATAAGGATGCACAACCCATTTAAACAGCCTGTTAGCTAAAAGACCAGCTCCTTTTATTTCCTGGAAATGCTCACACAGCTGTTTCACAAGGATCATCAGTTAAGATCTACCTTCAGGATGACACCACTGTGGAAAAATAGTATCATTTAAAGCCTAGCATCACTGCTCCCAAGCTCATATCTCCAGCATCTAAGGGCTTGGGAGGAGGCAGGCTTTCCTCACAAGGACCAGCTCAGCCCGTGCACAGGCACCAAGAGGGGACATGTCCTCTCCTACCTCCCTCTGCCCTCTCCCCGCTCCCAGCCCTTTGCTCCTGCCACTTGCCTTGTGCGTGGCAGACCCTCTGTGAGCCGCCTTCCCTCACATAATTACGGGAAACTACCTCAGAGAAAACCTCAGCCTGTGCATTTTTGTGCTGTTGGAGTCAGCTGAAGGAGCTCGCCCAGAAGAGCCAGAACAAGAGTCGAGCCTGCAAGGAGTATAAGGAGAGGAGTGGAGACAAGTAGTGAAGAAGGTAAAGAGCTAAAGCCTCCCCCCATCAGCATGAAAAAGCAATAAGGGGCCATGAAACTGGCCCGTCTGTCTGCGGAGGGGGATGTGAGTGAGCTCCGGGAGTCACCAGGCAAAGGACGGGGATTTGCAGGGCGGGGGGGATGATATCAGGCTCACCCATGACAAGCTGTGGGACGACATGCCAAGGTTAGAGGGACGGGGTGCCAGCAAGGGCCCTCAGCCTGCTGCTCTGAGATGTGCTGGTACACTGCAGCGCACGTGAAGTCTTATGGAGATGAGCCAGGGGCTCCAGAGGTCATAGGAGCCAACAGGGAAACAGCAGAGAAAGATCTCAGAGGAACCAAAGGGTGTTCCTCTAGGAGGGTGACATGGCCGACAGCCCAGCTGAAGTGCCTCTACACCAATGCACACAGCATGGGCAACAAACAGGAGGAGCTGGAAGCCACCGTGCTGCTAGAAAGCTACGACCTGGTCGCCATTACTGAAACTTGGCGGGATGAATCCCACGACTGGGGAGCGGCCATCGATGGCTACAGGCTGCGCAGAAGGGACAGGCGAGGATGATGCAATCACTGCTAATAGAAAACTCTTTAATCCAACAAACAAATGCAAAACACGCACACCCTCTGGGCAGGAAACAGAAACTAAACTAATTGAGCTTCGAAATGAGGTGCGCAGACACGGTCGATTCCCCAGTACTGTTAAAGGCCGTGCCATAGCTCAACAAGAAATTACAGGCTTGACGCAGCAATCTCTTGATACGGTTTTGTGGTACGTAATACACAGCCCCTTCTTGCCTTCAAAATCGCTAGAGGACCAAAATCAACAGCAAAATGTGGGTCCTGTTGCTGCACCGGTGCGTCCCGTGCGGTGCACTGGGCTCCTACGAGCCAAGCTGCACTTCCCCCAGCGTGCGCCCAGCTCTGCGCCCCGGCGGGGTGAGGGACTTACACGCCCTAAACTGACAAACCTCAGGAACTGCCTGGACAGCCGCACACGCCGCTGCTGCAACGGGCAACACAAGCACAGCCGGGGCCAGGCCTGGCTGCCCGGGTCTCGGCAGGGCATCATGAGCCCCCGTAACAACACCCTGCTCCTCTCGCGTGTTGGGAGTGTTGACTCCCGCCCCCAACTCTTGTCAAGGGTGTTGACTCTTGTCGAGAGTGTTGACTCTCGCCTCTTGTTGGTTTTGCTGCCCTCCCTTAGGGCCTTTTTGGTTTTCGGCTATGGAAGAAATCACTGCTCAGTGTCTGAACTGCAGAGGTTTGCCCCATGAGGCACCCACCACCAGCCCGAACGCAACGTGCAGTTTGGACTCTGTCTCTGTGTGGGATGTGGGGGGTAGGAAAAAGCAGGTACGGAAGAGGCCAGTGCTGCCAAAGTACGAGGGGTAGGAGGTGGAAACCATGCTGCAGAGCCTTCCTCCCAAGTTGCATGCCATGAGCATCACTGGCAAGAACAACAAGCCTGTCTCTTTCCCGGTATATGCAAACGCTTCCCATGCTCCAGCCAGGATGATCACCGTCCCTCAGGGCTTTGTAGTCTTCTTGGATCTCTCCAGTTGGCATCTGTGCGGTTTGAATCTATTCCTTTCAATATTAAAGTAATATTTGAGGTGTTTGAGCAAGCAGACATGGTTGGCAGCACTGCTACATGCTACAAGATGTCAGTCACCTCTTGGTACAAATTACCAGCCAGCAGTCCTCAGCTGCCAAAGGGGACACAGGGGAGATGGAGCAGCCTTGAAGAGCGGGTGTGAGACCCTGATAGGGAGCCCCATTCCACACACGCTTCCTCCTCCCTGCAGCAAAGGGGGGGCCAGCAGCAGGCACCCCCCAATCCTAGAGGCCACCCTACCCTCCTCACCCTCCCCATCTGTCCCAAAAAAGCCCGAGTTGATTGGGTTTTTTCCAGACCTCTAGTCACACTCCTCTGTACTTATCCCCATCCTATTTTAACACCCGAAGAGCTCAGCTTACCCTTGCAGCTTTAACACAGCCATATCAAGTTCCAGCAGCATGAAGGCCCCCAAAAAACTGCAGGGGTGACCACATCTTCCTTTGTGATGGAGCAAGGTGAGCGCATGGTCACCTCCCAGCGATAACGCCTTACTCCAAGCAAGGAGACCTCAGCTCATTCCAAAAATTATTTGCTCATAAACATATTTAGCCAGCAAAGCAGTAACTCATTATGGCAAACAGCTATCTGCCGATCATACCTCGGGAGATGGAGGTGCTGTCCAAGAGCACCAGCAGAAGTAGACTGACGTGCCCCATGAATACAGGGACTTTGCAAGGCTTCCCTCTTTCCTCTCTCTGTCCAGCTTGAGCAGAAGCACAGAGACACGGGGAGCAGGGTGCTAACAGGGCTTAGCAGCGTCAACAAGCGGGACCCAGTGCAGCTCCTTGCTGGAACAACTGGAGTGACTGACCTCCTTGATTTCTGGGGAAGGCATGGGTGCTTTATTGAGCATAAATGCACAAAGTGCAATTAAAGAGCAAACTTAGGAGCAATGATATCAGGATCAGGATATATTTAGTTTTCTCCAAGGACAGCCAGTGATATAACCTGTTTCGCAGACGAACTCTTCTTTCAGAGCCTGCAAGGTGGTGGTTGCTTCCTTGAGTGCTGAATTCACTCCACTCCCACTCATGTCAGCAGCTTGGCTCGCAGATGATTTTAAGTCTTTTAGCCCAAAGGCCCTTTCTCTCCCCTCGCAAGTGCTCTCACTAGGGAGCCTTCCTGAAAAGCACAGCAAGAACTAGATTGCTCAGGTTTACAACAAATTGGAAGAAAAATGGGGATTTCAAGAGCTTCTTCCTGGAACTGAAATAACAATTCTGCAGTCATCGGCCTCAGCATACGGTCTTTAGATTTTATGTGTGTTTCATTAAAAGCCAGATACTGAAGAACAATGTAATTTTACAAAGAACTGGAAAAATACTTGAAGATAAAGCTTTCATTTAAACAGAAGTCTGTAATTTTGGCACAAAGCTAGTATTCCTCTATGCTACAAGGACAGTGCTATGAAGTTGCTACTTACATACCACTTGTCTATATGGCACATCACTGAGCCCAAACTATTGCTTTTCTTCAATCTTACCCCTCCACCTCCAGGCTGTGCCAGCCCTTAGCACGCGGCTTGAAATCCTCACGGTCCCTGAGGTCAGAGGATACTTGGTGAGAAAAAACGGCCTCCCATCCACCCTGCAAAAGCAATGGTATGGAGTAATGGCAAAACTTAGCTGGAGAGGTTGGGTGGCTGTTGGGAATGTAAGCCAATGTTGGAGCTAGCACACCTTGCACACAGGCCTGGAGGGAAAGCATCTCCATTTCCAGCAGAAGAAGAATTGGGCTGCTACAAAAGGCATCCAGAGGTTGATCCAGTCCAAGACAAAATTCTAGGCACCTCTGTCCTCTTACATGCTGGTTTGCCTATACAATTTTAAGCAGAGGCACCTAATGCAACAAGGCCACCTTCTTTAGATGATGAGAGATAGCATGGACAATTAGCTAAATTTAGCTATTAGGTAGCTAAAACTTTCCCAGGAGGATGGGAGGGGAAGCTTGGCACTCTCAGTTTTAAAAATGCCAGCAGCCAGGAGGTGTCCCATTCCTTTGGCCCTGGTGTGTTTTAGGGAGAGGGACACCCTCCACACGTTCCACAGAAGCTGGATGCTGCTCATCCTGAAAGCCCGAAGCATCCTGCCCATCCAGGAGAGGTGGCTGCTGGGGGTGGAAGGAAGCTTCTGCTGTCCAATTTTAATCTGCAATTGCAAGGCTGTCAGTCTCTAATCCCAATTTAGCAGACTGGCTCCTGCCTTTAATAAGAGGAGGTGAGAAACAGCTGCTTTAACTGTTTCTCATCTACATCTGGCTGCAAGCGTTTTTAGCCCATTGCACTGCAAAGTAAGTCGGATGTTAACGGTGATTTATGCTAACATCTCGGATATTGCATGGAGAAAGCCTGGGATCGATGGCTGGATGCCTACCGCAGAAAGCCGGGGGGCTTAAGAAGCTGTCCCCGTTCAGGTGTGAAGTTCCTCCTTCCTCCTGTCAGCGTAAATACTCACCTTCTGTTTCAGCACAACAACAACAAAATATGTTCATTTAAACTCCACGAGTGCAGCCAGGAGAGGAGCCTTTGCACAATTAGGCATGGCTCAGAGAAGGTTTAAGTGCTTTAGTGCCTTTTTGCCATTAGAGGCTGCCTCCCAGCTGAGACGCGGGGTCTGGCTGTCTGTTAATTTGGATACAGCAATTAGAAGCTGAGAGCTCTGCTGGGCCAGATCCCAGCCCCGATGTGCGATGTAGATACAGCTATAGCTGTGTTTCTGGCATTTGTGGTGAAAAAGGACATTTTCCATTGAAACACCAGGTTAAATTTTATACACTTTATTTCCATCAAGGCTCTCTTGGTAATGGATAGCATTTGCCCAGATGAGGGTGCCTGGTACTTCTCCAAATCTGAGGAGACCGGCATTTAAGCTGAAATTAAAAGCTGGTGACTTTAATGGTTGGGTCACTTTTGAGAGAATAATTAAAAAAAAAAAATCAGTGTCAGAAGAACTGCTAGAAGAACTTGGGAGAAAAAGTCGCAGTATAAAAATTACATTATGATACTTAAAAGGTCACCTCACTCACCTTAAACAAGGGAATGTTTTGGGGATTGGTCCCCTCAGCATCAAGCTGGCTGCACGTCGACGGGGTGAGGCCAGAAGCCTGATTTCCAGGAGGGGGAGTGGGAAGGAGGAAGGCCCACAGTGCCATTTTGCTGGGCGAAAATCCGTGGGCGAAACCCCAGGAGCGTTATGGCAGGGCTCAGCAGGGGCTGGGGGAGCAGGGACCTCTGGGTCCTCTTACCATAGGCAACAGCAGCCCCTCCACAAGCAGCCCACGGGTGTCCTTAGAAGATAACTCCTAAGCTAATTTTCTACTGGCATATTATCTTCCTCTGTGATGATGTGTCTGTTTATCAAAAGCATAGACTGTTTTCTAAATCCTTCCTAGCTCGCTGCAAACAGCTTCACCTGATGTCTCAGCCCTTCACCCACCAGCTGCATGTGATTTTTCCCTTTCCAGCTTCTAGCCAGCCCCCCTGAGGATATAAGGGCTTGTTGTTGGTTTTTTTCATTTAAGCAAGCTTTTGCTAAGAAGAGGTGTCTGAAGCATGCATAAACTGTTTTTTTAATCCTTTACCTCCCACACTTTCCTCTTTTCTTAAACCAAGCTGTTAATAAGAATGCAGATTACTGTAGCCAGGATTTATAGCAAGAATTTGCAGTAGCCAAACATAAATATTAAAAAGTGGCAGCAGTGTGATCAAACCACAGCTCGGCTCATCAACATTTCTACCGTATTTATTTTCCACAGTTTACCTATCACAACTTATAGCCATTGACACAGCTTTAAATGAGTAGGCCTGTTTTTAAGGATTTCCCGTGTTATAACTGACAGCATTTCATATCTCAGCGTATTTAAATCTACACTAACTGTGAGGTCCCAATGTGATTTTGCCATGTAAATGGCAAAAAAGAAAAAGTCATCCCACAAGTCCTACTGAAAATGGAGTTCATCTCTGTATAGCTGCAGTTTGGGGAGGAATTGAGCAACTGGGCGTCCCCCTGAAATGGCAAGCAGAAGATGGAAAGGCAGAAAAGTGTTTTTTCTTCTTCGTCAAGAAGAAAAGTTTGATCTGGGTTTGAAAGATGCGCTCTGGTTGCCCGTGCCTGCTTTGGGGTGATGCAACCCCCCAGCCTCTCACCGGGGGCGTGGGGTGGGATGCCAGGGAGCAACGAGCTACCCGAGAAGCAGACAAGTGGGTACCAACATGGGGACAACCTTAAGTGTTGTAGGGTGTAGGCACCGAGCACTGCACAGCGTGAGCCCACGCCGGGTTTAGGACATGGAGTTAGTAGCAGGGCAAGCCGGGCTGGTGCTCAATTTCTTTGCAAACCCACAGTCACCTGTTTGCCCCTTCAGCTTCTGTTCAGATGTCCTTTACTCCTCTTTTCCTCGCTTTTTTCCTGCTCAGACTCATGGTGGCACAAGCCCCACTGACGGTGGTGGTCAGACCAGCGCCCAGGATGCTCCTGGGGCTTCTCTGGACGCCAAATTGCCCTGCTGGGAGGGATGTCTGAAGGCTGCAGAGACTCAGAGCTTGGTCGAGGGAAAGCTCAACCATGGCCACCGTGTGTCTGTCAGAGGATGCCCTTACCTCCCTCATGCTCCTCCTGGTGCACAAGGTGTGGCACAGCAGGAAACCTGTCACTACAGCTGGCACGGACCCCCAGGGAAGGAGGGGTTCTGCACAGCACCGTGGCTGCCAGGCACGCTCAGCTCGCCTCTTGTGCCGAAACCCCATCTGGGATCGCCCCATCTCAGCCCTTCCTCCTCACTCAACGGTGAGCGGGAGCCACCGACAGATGGGCACCGTCCCCGAGATCTCCTGCACGGCTTGGCTGGGTGGGACCGTCCTGCGCTTTGGTTTTATTTTAATGTGGCAGAGCACAGAAAGTCTCTTTCAGTGATCATTTACCAGAGCTACATCTCTGAAGATCCCTTCCTGAGTCAGTAGCTTACGTATGTGTGACCTAAGTACTGACCTACCTCTTCTCCTTCTGACCAAACCCCCTGCCAGCTGCTGGCTGCTGGCTTTGAGCAGCTGCTGTTGGATCCCTGCACCGCTCAGCCCACGGGGCACGTCTCTGCCGCCTCTGCACTGAAGGTTCGTGGGCATTTTTCTCGGTACGTTTTTTACGGTTTGCACCCAGCATAAAAACTTACAATCAGACACTTTTTAAAGGCACAGTTTAGCCTAAGTACATTAGTCTCGGCTGAGCGCAATGCAACTTTTTCAAAAAGCAGTAACTCGTCACCGAAAAGGCTTCTCCATTAGTAGCACTTACGCTGCTTCTGCATATTTAATACAAAATCGCCAGCGAGTGAAAGGGCCGTTACGTCTCTCAATTAAATTGATGTAACGCAGGTTATGCAGATCTCGCATCACCTTTGTACCCTCATTCACTGCTCGCTACAAACCTCCGTAACACAGAGCCTCTCCCGGCGGTTTTCCCGGCAAGGGGCAAGAGGGAAGGACACCCCAACACCCCTTGACTCCGACACCCTGCGGCGTTTCGCACGTGCGCCCCTGCTCAGACTGGGAAAGCCAGGGCCAGCGCAAGAGGCATCAAAGGACGGTAAAAACTTATTAGCCGTGTTACTGAGAGATGGTGAGTTTCGTGTTGTCGCAGTCTCACACTTCGTAGCCAAGAAAGCACGAGACGTGACAGCGCATTCGTTATTTAAAGATCCGCTTCAGTCAGAGTGTGACAATGCTTGTAAAGGCAGGGGGGATAAAGCGTATTATATTTTTTGAGCTCGCCGCTATGAGCACGGACCACAATGTTTAGGCAGCCCATGATGGTAAAAATTCTGAAAGCCTGACGATGGCTTTCTGCCACACCGCCCGGTCTCTCCGGATGGGGGACGGGGGAGAGGGGCCTCAGCGGGCAGGCCCTGGGTCTCAGGCAGGGTGCAGAGGGCAGGGTGAGTCCCTGGGGAGCAGAGGAGCAAACGGAGAGCGTGCCCGACGAGAGAAGAGGAGCCGTGCTGAAGGACTTGCAACCACAGACACTCCTCAGCTTTTCTGCTTTGTCACCTGCTCTAAGAAAAGCTGAACTCCTGAAGTTGCGACCAGCAGCCCCGCTACGCTCTAGTCAAGCGCGTTCTGCTGCTGAAGGAAGCCGGCTTTGCCCTCTCTTTCCTTATCAAACCCTTTTATGAGGTTCTGACCCAGACTCCTCGATCACCGCTGCTCTCCATCACTGCTAAGCTGTACCTGCAGAAGCCCCGGGAAGGAGTGGCCATCTTTGCCCTCAAGTGCTGTCCTCTTCAGAACAGGCACCTGCTTGGTGGGGTGATCTTACATAATCTTTCAGTGTTTTTTTTTTCCCCAAGTTACTTACTGCTCCCACCAGCTGCTCAAGGTCTGGTCAAACACCTCTGGTGTCTCCCGGCCTGCTGCCTACCAGCCCCATCGGCTTGGGCTGGGCGAGTCTATGAGCCATTTTCTGCGGGGGAATGGAGGAGGCAGCTGGCTACGTCTACACGAGTGGTCTAAAGCGGGCCAGGGCCAAACCGCGGCGCTTGTTGCCTTGTTAATGTGCTCCCCAGCACGGGTCTGACCTGGGTTTCTCCCAGCCACTGCCTGGGGGTAGTTGAGGGGCTGGCACGGTCCAGGGGCGGCTCCTAAGAAGTTGTACAGGCAAAGTCAGCCTGGCCTGGGAGCAGGGAAGGGCGTCTGACCATGCGGACATGACCTGGGCAACCCAGTCTCCCATGGGGCAAAAGTGCAAGCCATGGCACAGGCGTTACTTGTGCAACCCCTGCCCACCCATCCTTCTCTTGTGCCACCGTCGCATGTCCTGCTGCAATGGAGCTTCAACCCGCCGAGCGGGACCTCCCCTTACAAAACTACATCTGCCATTACCTGTGTTTAATGGTTGTGTCAATTTATGCTCAATTTCAGGCCTCTGGAGGCCGTTGCAAGACCATTTCAATGCACTCCCACAAAGCAGCTGCTGCAGACCCAGGAATTGAATCAGCCCCAAAATGACATTTTACTGTAGCATGCTGGAGAGCCTATAATGCCGTGCATGTGAGGTGCATTCAAGATCTGACCCCATAAGAAGGTCTATGAGCAACGAGTGGACAACTGCAGTGCAAATGAAAACAGTAATAGCCCGTTTCTATACCTTGGACATCCTAAACTACCTCTTAGACAAAACACTTTCATCAGATGAACTGTACATCAAACGCTGAGCCCTGTGTTTGAAGCTCGGATAAGTAAGGAAGGGAGAGCAACTCTCTCACCTTGTCAGAGATCATCAGCAGAAAACATCACAATGTTTGCTTACTATCATTTCAGCAGTGGGCTAACAAACTGAACAGTTCAGCCAGGCATCACCACATGCAGGGCTCTGGCACTAGGAAAAGCCTTTTTAGCTCTTGGGTGACATATATCCAACAACCGTGTAACCTATGTGTGTTTGTGCTGACCAATGTGTTGACCACCTAAGGACATCCTATGTTCTAACTGGCTGTTCTGTTGCTATCCCCTGCATGTTTCTCCTTCAAAGGGCTTTTCTATCTTCAAACTTCTGCTCCCTAAAAAAAATGATGTTTATTAGTTCTTAAGACAGGCCATATCAATTATAGTCACTAAAGAATTCAACTTGCCTTAGTTTTCCCAGAAACCTCCTTGATATTCATTACCTGCTTGGCAGACTGCATGAATTTGGATGCTGATTTACAGAATAGAGCTTAAAACCACTGTGATATACCTAGCCAGTTGGAGAACAGGACACAGGGTCTCATTCCCAGTTTTATTGAAATGAAACTTTAAATGTCCTGTTTTATTACAGCAGTTCTGAAAAGGGCCATGTTATGCTAAATAACAGCTTCTGTATTAACCCAAGTAGAGATTTGGAAGGTCTTAAACCTAATGTGTCTTCCACTTTTAACAAAACAGAAACTGAAGTAAGCAATGTAGATTAAAAAACCCCATGCATCCTGTCCTCACCCCCACAACCATTTCTATTTCTGACAGTCAAACTCCTCCAAATCCCACAATTTTCTCCCCACATAGTCCTCCTCCCAAGCACCCTGTCAGGAGAGTCATTAGATGCTGGCCCTCTCCAAGCAGGAGGTGCAGTCCCATTGGACTGGAGCTGCCCGGCCAACACCAGCTCCTGACCTTTCTCAGTACCAATGATGGACTTGTGTCTTCCTTCAAAACCTGCTTATTATTTCAGCTGGTGCCTTAGGTTCAGCCAGCAGTAAGTTACAGAGCTATGGTCTCATGTGTGTTTTCTGTGTCTCGGCAGGAACCCAGAGATGACTGGTGACTGCAACAGATGCCTCCATGTAGTAAATTGGCACCTAGGGAGTAGTTTGCAAACACAAGACAGGATGATTCAGGGAGGGGAGGTAGGTATAAAGGTAGGGGAGGGGTTATAAAGTCTCTTCATAATGAACTTGATCACCATGGAAAAGAATGGTAATGTCTTCCCTGCCGTTTTTGAAGTCTATCTCACATTAGACCGACCCACATGCAGGCCTGGATCTTGTGTTTGCTACTGATTAAGGCACATCCTCAGAGATGGAGTGAGATCTCTGAAACAATGTTGAAGTGTGAGAGCTGCATACTAAACATCGACCTTGAAGTGGCACCTGATGTGTAAGAAAATATGTCTCTGTGCTGCATAATTTATTTCAACTTGAAAGCAAACCAAGATTCAAAGTAGGATCTCTGTGGCAAAACAAACATGAGGTCAGAACCAAAAAAACCCTCCACATGGAAATGAATTAAGAGGGCAACCCAAACAAATCCACAGACCTCAGCCAACCACCCTCACTAGGAAACACCGGTATCCAAACTTCTTCTGTGTTGAGATGAGCACCTAAGAGGCTATTGCCTCCTTCATGGTCCCCCAGCTCAGCTGAAAATGGAGAGGAGAAGGTTGCTTACCTGCCATTTACCCTCCTCCTCCCCATTCAGTGAGACTCTGCCCTCAGCTGAAGGGGTGGCCATGCCAGGCTCTTGGGAAGAAAAACCAATAGGCTCAAACCTCCTTGGGCCAGAAGGATTTACAACCTACATTTATGCATTTTAATCTTACTTCCTCCTCCCACCACATTTGCAAAGAAGAGAGGAGCGGGGCCTCCAGACCCACATATACAAGGTTGGCACCAGAGCACAGGGAATGATGCGCCCTGCTTTGGCAGAGGTGGCCCACCGCACCTAGGTAGGTGCCAGATGCTGAGGTGGTGGGAAGGCAGAAGCTCTGGGCACTGTCCTCTCTTTGACACTTCAGTCCAGCTCTTTCGGAGCACAATGTGACAGGTCCCACGGGAGCCCTCTGTGCTCCCCACCAACCCCTAACTCGGCCCTCTAAGTGCCACTGCAGGAGCGGACCGCCAACTTGTAGGTATTTCAGTGCAAATATCACAAAACCTGTTGTGTCAGTGGCTGGTAGTTACAGAAATGCTCTACATTTGACCTGGCGTACTGCCTCGGCGTTGGCCTTTCCACCAGAGGTCTACTGCCCTATGCTTGGGGTACAAAAGTCTACAGAGACACCAGTGACGCACCTCTCGGTCATGCAACCATAGCCATTAAAGATCCTACAACTGATTTTCATCTCCCTTACAGATGAGATGTCATGAAAAAAAAAAAAAAGTAGTAAAAGCAACTCTGCCACAGCACCTGCCTAAAGAAAGCCTGTGAAGCTGGTTGCAGTTGAAGGCATTTCACAAGTGCTTTTATTCTGTCTCACTTGTCTGAGACAACCCACCAGGACAGGATTTGTCGCCCCTGAGAGGGATGTATCCACCTCTCAGAGGCAGGAGAAGGGATAACCAGGACGGTTTCTCCTGTGCCTGGTGCCAGTAAGAAGTCTTGGAGGGCTTAGAGAAACCGAGCGGTGAGCCTCTTCCCCCGCCTCCAGCTGCTCACAGCTGGTGCTGCTGTCACCTGCGCAGCCGGCGCCAGCCGCAGTAGCAGGGATCTGCCCGGGTTTGCAGCAGCTCTCCTGGCCCTTTCATCTGCTCTTCCCCTCCAAAAAAGCGAGATGTCCTTCCCCAGCTGGCCTCAGAATGGGTCAGAGACCATGGCCGACCTCTCCTCCCTCTTGCAACAGCCGCAAAGCACAACACGAGGCAATGAAAGACGGCAGCCTTGTCCGAGCGGCTTTTGAGGGTAGTCCCTGGCCTGCGTTATGCCTCGGGCTGTGCCTGGGCGCGGCGTTGGAGGGTGCTGCGTGCCGCGGGCACGGCAGGCAGGACGCCAGCAAGGATGTGCCGCGGGCTGAAGCACAGCCCTAGTCCGTCCAGCTCAGCGGCAGAGGTACAGTGTTCACAACCTAGCGGACAAAGCCCACGTTGCTCAATTCTACAGGCTCTACCAGATCCTCAAGGAAAGAAAAAAACCCACCCAAACACCCTAAACCTTAGGGTTTGCCTATAAGGGACCATGCTTCTGGTACGAGTTTTCTCATAACCTTGTATTGGTGTGGCCATGATGACACCCGGGCAGCTTTTTCTGCACCAGGTTACTTTGCCTCCCGCATGAGATACTGTGGCTGTGAGTAGCTTCTGTAACGGTTCTTGAGGGGGTGACGTCCCATGTGCAATGTCCCACGACATGCAAGGTCCCACCAGCCCACTGCGTGGCAAAGGGGCTGTTAATGGCTGAGTCTCCTCTGTCTACACAACTGCGAAACATTAGCATTACCCAAACAGAAAAGATAAACTTTGGGAGTTTGCCAAAGACTTAAACAATTAATAAGGTAAATTTCTTTTCCTCCTCACTGAGATCCCAGTGTTGTCAGAAGGGCATCAAGGATTTCTCTTTGTTTATTGGAATTAATTTACTTCTTCCCCCAAATGACATCTGCAGCTTGGACAAAGCAGTCAGTCTCACACTAATTTATTTGTTCAGTTAGTGCCATTCAGCTCCCCACAGAAGTTACCAAATTAAAAATTGTCAGTTTCTGTAATGGCCTGACCTTTTCAAGCTGAAAAATTTCAAAGTCTGGCCCACTGGGTCCGAAAGGAAAGCTGCGAAGAGCAGCTGCCCATGCTGGAGCATCAATGTAAATGTTCCAACAGGTAAATAGCCACCGGGAGAGCTTGGGAAAATATCTTGCAAGTTGAGCACTAAGACAAGGTGTCATGTGTAGAGTGGATTAAAAAGGAAATACCATTTTAGTGGTATATCCTAGGGAAAAGACAACGCTCAGGTATCTATCTAATCAAACCCAGACACTGGAAGTTAATATATTTCCATACTCTGAATTAAAAAAGAGGGAATAATGAAAAACCCAAGCTTTATTGAACAGAAGCTACTAACCCTCTCTTGCCTTTTCCTTTTTAATCAGTGTCCTTATTCACCAGCTATCCTTAGCAACCTTAGGCTTCGGTAACACTCAGAGCCATCGTGCCACGGTCAATCCAAATGTACCCTTAGAGAGCAGCGGGGTTTGCGCTTGCTCCAGTCTCACTGCAAGATGCTGCTGGAAGAGATAACCCCAATCTTCCCTCTCCTCCCATTTTCCTGGCATCAGCTCAAGCACTGGAGCACCCACAGAGGGAGTGAGGGTCAGCTTGAGCCCCTTCTCCAGGTCTTCCAGCATTTGCCATCTACCTGGTGGCCACACGACCACTGTCTCCAGTGTGGGGGAGGCCGTGGGTCAGGACTCTCAGGCAGGGCAGAGCAAACCTGGCCTCTCCCCTGTTAGAGGAGAACAAGCATAATATAAAAATACACCCCAATGTCCCAGTCCTCTTCCACCCGACACACATGAGCAACCCCACAGAGTGCCAGGGCCGGGTCACGCAGCCACTCGACACGGGGACAGGATTAGGGCTGGGTTTTAGCCGGGCACCGATGCAGCAAATTAACGCAGGGATGGATGGGGACTAGCTAAAGTGGTGCGTTAGGATGCAGACCTTGAGCTGCTTGCTGCCGCGTGCTTTAACGTGGATTTGCTGGAAGAGCCTGGGATTTTGGTTTTCTGCCTGTTTGCAGTCCTTGGAGGTGCCTCGTGGGACGCCTGCGGCTCCCACAAACAGATGACTTCTGATGTAAACTTACCGACACGTGGCAGCGTATAATCTTTTAATGATCTTCCCACTAACGATACCGATTAAAAACAACAGCGGACAAATCCTTGTCCAAAGGAAAGGTTACGGCTCCCGCAAGATGGCAAGGCGCAAAGAGCAGATCTGAGGGAGGAATTCGTGCGACCGTTCCTGCTTCCCAGGCAGCTGCAGCAACGGTGGGGTTAACGCACACGGCTTCTTGGGATTTATCTCACATCTTTGATGCACAGAGAGAAAGAGGCGGATGTCTCTTGCCTTTTCTAAGTCCCCGGTAAGTTTCTTGGAGACTAAAGGTTTTCTTTTGGCCACCTGGCATGGCAGTCACCACAGAGTTTAGATAATAATTGCTCTGTGGGATGCTCTCTGCATTGACAGAGAGCAACTCTAGTCCCTCGGATTTTATTTTTTTAATCAGAGATTCAGCCATTTTGCCAATATCTAAGAGGCAAAGTTGAAAACTACATGACCATGCGCTCTAGTTACGCTATTTCTGATAACAGTGGGGGTCTTTGCAGGTTTAAGTATTTGAACAAAGATTTTCGGGGTTTTAACAATTTTTGCCAGAAAAGGGAGGGCATTAAGAAGAGAGAATTAGCAGAGAGCTTACTGACTAATTACAGCCTAGAAAATACCATCCCTGGTCCCTGAGATTACTCTGTTTTGATTACTGCACTTCAAGATCGCGTCGCTGGCTCTACACTCCTCTCTGAAAACATTTTTCCAGTGGAATTAGGAAGTCAATAATTGATGTCACCAGGTCTCCAGCAGTTCCTGCTGTCTACCCATCTTTTTTTCTCCATGTGGTTGAAAGTATTGAGTACGGTTTGTTTTTGCTTTCTGCAGACACTTTCTTCTTGAAGAGTCTGATTTTGTCTGCCTCCTACGCACTCGACCTGGTGTCCCACAAGCCCCTCTCGGCTTCCCTCCTCCCCTGCCTTGTGTCACAGAATCACAGAATCATTGAAGTTGGAAAAGACCTTTAAGATCATCAAGTCCAACCATTAACCCAGCACCACTGGTTCCCTTCCATTCCCTCCTCTGGGCCTGTTTTGCTGTGATGAACTGTGAAGTCAAACCAGAAAGTGGGTGGCTTGCAGGGAAGGTCCATTGTAATTTCGTGCACGTGAATGACACGTGGCCTAAAGAACACCTTTTTCGTGTGCAGGGAAGAGCATGGAAAAACATCCCTGCGGCACAACTTTCTTCCCACCAGTGAAGCTGCATGGGGGTAGACATTGTCTGATGTGGTCTCAGGAAGCTTTATTTTAATTCTGAGGTTTCCGTGATATATTGGGGTATACTTCAAAAACCTCCAAGGGACTCCCTCGACGGGTGGTGCACAGGCATAACACGTGTGATTTTTTTCTATGCTGCATCCCTCACCCACGGTACCAAGACCTCCCCATCAAGTGGAAAGAGGGTACCCAGGGCTTGGGTCTTGCTCAGTGCTAATTAACAGTCTTGAATTAACTCTCCACCAAGAAGCAAAGTTTGATATAATGTTGCAGACATTAAAATGTCTGTCAGCTTGAGGTTCCTTACCTGGGATTTTGGTAAGAGCCAAAGCAGTGCACTGAATGCATGGAGCGACCACAACCCAAAATTCCCATGGGGCAGAAGGACTCCCCTTGTCCCCCCAACCCCTCTCCAGAGTCACCCCATGCCTGTGGGCAGGCAGCTTTTCCTGCCTGCTTTAAAAGAGTGTATCAATATTCACTACGTAGTTACAGCCTTGGCATGGAAATGCATCTCCTCATAGTGCTGTATTATTTATGGGCTAGGCCAAACACCGGGGTACTGAAGTAAGGCTACGAGACATTTTCAGTTTCAGAAGCAGCTCATAAATAAGAAGTCAAGTCTTATATTTTAAGAAGAAACATTAAAGTTCTTGTCCTTGAGCCTTACAGGAAAAAGCTGAAGAAAATACACTCCACAATACTGCCAAAATCTATTTAACCTGATTCTTCCCCAGCTCGCCTCTGCGGTAAACCAGCTTGATCCCAGGGCCCTCCTGCCAGCAGAGGGGAACCAGGCTCCAGTGAAAAGTGCAAAACAAGAGGGATGGTTTCACCCAAAAAAGTCACATAACTCCTTCTACAACAGCTCACTTCTCCGGTCATCTCTTGCTCACCTCCACCGCCTGCCGCTCTCCAGTAACTGACCTCAAGGAGAGAGACGTCCACCTCATTTTCAGCTGCGACTTTTCTCCTGTTAATCCGGGATTTCTGGGGGACTGGTTTATGAAACCGGCTTTTGCTCCTGATGAAGGCTGGCTTGCTTCCAACAAGTGTGGAATTGGGGTTATTTACCTCAAAATGGCTTTGGTATCCTTGAGCACTGACCCTGGGTCATCTGCATACTCCTGGAGAAAAAACGCCAGAGATAGATAGATACAGACTGGGCTGTAGCAAGGTACCTCGGCAGAGCCCACTTTTTATGGCTTCTAGAGCGGGTGCCTCCTTGCTCGTGTCTCCCTGCTGCAGACATCCAGAGAAGCAAACGAGCCTGAATTCTTGCATGGTATTGAAATAGAAGCATTAAATCATTGTAATGATACCTTTCTGGCAGCTGCTAGGGTGGCAAGTTTGATTTCTGAATTTCCAAACCAAAACACAATTAATGAGATTTTTGCAGAACTAAAAGCATACCCCCCCCTTCTTGACAATCTCTGCATGTAGCTCAGCCTCGCTTCCTACTGCGTGTAAACAATAATGTGGCTATCAATGCATTTTTGCTATAATTTCTAAATGCGGTTGGAGCAAATCAAATCAGAAAAGGAAGTTTATAGGACTCCACATTTTTCCATGTATGGTTTCACACATTGTTATAAACAGGGTGCATGACATTCTCCATGCCTTATTTGCTGTGAGACGTCTGAAATTCTTTGTCTTATCTGATCTATCATTTAAGATTCTGACCTTTTCAGCTTTCTGTAGTTTCACTGCCAGTTCACTCAATATGCCTTTGTTTATAGCCTTACAGCAGAGAGACCAAGTGAAGACGGGAGCTGCTTATGCGACGGAGAGACGGAAACTTCCGTTTGCCGACATTTGTGTGCGAGAGAGGGAGGCAGCGATAAAATTTCCAAAGTTTTTAAAGAATCTGAGAATACAGATGAGAAAGGGGATTAAACACCCTTTCAGTATGACTTTCTGCTGAAAGAATGAACCAAAAAGCAATACCTTTCTGTTTATGGCAACCCATGTGAAAAGCAATTTCAACACTAATAAAAACTGATTTTTCAGCTCCATGGCGAGAGCAGCAGAAGGGCAGCATACATCTCAGCACTTTCATCTAAATGGTTGGGAAGGCAAATGAAGCCTTTAGATCTGCTACTGGGATATTACGTTGGCTTGCCTCAAGTTCTGCTCCCCTGCTGCCCAGGCAGGTTGCAGAATGAGCTCTGGGGACGCTAATCTGTGCTGGAGAATAGCTGCTAAGTTATTCAGGATACTAAAGACAAGGGCTGAGTGTGAATTGCAGAAGATCCTGATGACATGGAGTGATGACAACACAATGACAGATGAAATTTAGCTTAGATAAATTTAAAGTAAGGCACGTGTGGGGAAAAAAGCCAATCAACTTTTCATACACTGTGCTGAGTTCTGAGTTGACTATTGCTACTTGGAAATGACATCTTGCCATTATAATAGATAATTTTATGGAAATATTGGATTGGTGCTCAGAACTGGTCAGAAAAATCCAAAACTGAATTCTAGGAAATAATATGAATGGGACAGTAAACATGGTGGAAAACGACACTCCTATTCACCATACAAATCCCTGGTGCACTTGTGTATTGAGTACTGTGGGCAGCCCTGGTCCTCCTCCTCCAAAGATGTAGCAGAATGGGAAATGCTGCAGGCAAGCTCAACCAGGATAATCAAAGACATGGACGCTTACTGAATAGTCTTAGGTCTTTCACCTCCCATAGACACAAAGAACTGGGGTTATGATAGAGGACCATGAAATCAGGAGTTGCATGAAGATAAGCAGGTGTGCTTGTTGTTCGGTATCTCTTCCAGTGTAAGAACTAGGCATACTTACATGAAACTATAAGGTGTCAGACTTGAAACAATCAAAAGAGGTAGCGTTTTGTTCCACTAAAGAAACTTCATCACAGTTAAGCTAAAAGACTCTTTGCTAAAGGTACTAGAAGTTCATTTAAGTTCAAGAAGCAACGGGGTAATTAAAAGGAAAAAAGCCCATGAAAAACCCTGTTGGATTCAGAAGTGCTAAATTTGGTCAAGAAATCCTTGACCTGAAAACGATTGGCAGCTAGGAGACAACTGATCATATATACACATGTATACGCTTTCCCACTCTTACAAGAAGCCACCTGGGCTGCTATCTGAGAGAGGATGCAGGTCTAGTTGTCCCTAGTTCAGCTCTTCCAAAAAAAACTGTTTTTAATGTAAATCTTTATAGTTTTGTACATTGGATGTTGTCGGCAGAGGGAGGTGAACCAGATTTTTCAATTACATTAAAAGAGGTCATCGTAAGCTTGAAATATACAGGGTTCATCCAGTGGGCATAGCATCAAAGCAGATAAATTAGAGTCTACAGATACTATTCATCTGCTTTAGATTTCTTCAGTTTACCTCGCTTTATAGTACACACAAATAAAAAGGCGGATTTGTATGTCCTGGTTTAGGTAGGTGTTTCAGGAGATGAATCACCTTCTGCTAGTGCCTACATTTCCAAGCCTGGGACCATTATGACTCAACGAGATTGCATATTTTGCCCAGGAGTACCAGAAATACGTATTTCCTACATATTCATTCCTTCAGATATATATTCCATTTTGTGATTTATTTAAATAGGCTTAAATGTGGCATAAACAATGTTGACTGATAAATTCTGCTTGGAGTTTATAAATAAAGATGTTTCTTTAAAACAAAACCTGGCAAAGACAAAATCTGGAGCAGACCCTCCTAGAAGCTGTGCCAAGGCAAGTGAATCACAGGGAGGTGATTTGAGACAGCATGGCTTCACCAAGGGCAAGTCCTGCCTGATCAACCTAGTGGCCTTCTACGATGGAGTGACCACATCAGTGGACAAGGGAAGAGCTACGGATGTCATCTATCTGGATTTCTTTGACAGGGTCCCTCACAACATCCTTCCCTCTAAATTGGAGAGATATGGATTTGATGGGTGGACTGTTGGGTGGATGAGGAATTGGTTGGATGGTCACATCCAGAGGGTAGTCGTCAACGGCTCAATGTCCAGATGCAGATCAGTGATGAGTGGTGTCCTTCAGGGGTCTCTATTGGGACCAGTACAGTTTAATACCTTCACCAGTGACATAGCGGGATCGAGTGCAACCTCAGCAAGTTTGCAGATGACACCAAGCTGAGTGGTGCAGTTGACATGCCTGAGGGACGGGATGCCATCCAGAAGGATCTGGACAAGTTCAAGGAATGGCCATGTGTGAAAGGGCTCATGAGGTTTAACAAGGCCAAATACAGGGTCTTGCACGGGGTTGGGGCAATCCCCAGTGTCAGTATCGGCTGGGGATGAAGGGATGGAGAGCAGCCCTGTTGAGAAGGACTTGGAGGTACTGGTGGATGAAAAGCTGGACATGAGCCGGCAATGTGAGCTCACAGCCCAGAAGGCCAACCGTAAACTGGGCTGCATCCAAAGCAGCGTGGCCAGCAAGTTGAGGGAGGGGATCCTGCCTCTCTGCTCTGCTCTGGTGAGGCCCCACCTGGAGTCCTGCATCCAGCTCTGGAGCCCTCAGCAGAGGAAAGACATGGACGTGTTGCAGTGGGTCCAGAGGAGGGACACCAAAATGATCAGTGGGATGGAACACCTCTCCTATCAGGACAGGCTGACAGAGTTGGGGTTGTTCAGCCTGGGGAAGAGAAGGCTCTGGGAAGACCTTACTGCAGCCTTTCAGTATTTAAAGGGGGTTTCTAAGAAAGATGGGGACAGACTTTTTAGCACTGGCCTGGTGCAGTGTGACAAGGGGTAGCAGTTTCAAACTAAAAGAGGGCAGATTCAGATTAGACATAAGGAAGAAACGTTTCACAATAAGGGTGGTGAACCACCAGCACAGGTTGCCCAGAGAGGTGGTAGATGCCCCATCCCTGGCAACATTCCAGGTCAGGTTGGACGGGGCTCTGAGCAACCTGGTCTAGTTGAAGATGTCCCTTCTCACTGCACAGGGCTTGGACTAGATGAGCTTTAAAGGTCCCTTCCAACCCAAACTATTCTATGATTCTATGAAAGACAAGCCTTGTTCAGACCCATGAGAAAAAGTTTAAATTCAGCCCACAATCTGCTGAGCTAGCTGCCCAGTTGATCCAAACAGAAGATGAAACGTGATTCTATGATTGCTTATCTAAACCTTTCATAAACTGCAACACATTTATTTGCCATTTAATTCTTACAAACATACAGCTGAGTAAACCTATGTTTGTGCAAATTATACAGCCAGTGCCGAGGCCACATCCTAAAGTCTTGGTCACCACATGACTCACTACAACTGGAGTGGCTGTAGCTCCCATTTGACCCATCTGTTCTTGTTTTCCTTGCATGGAAAGGATGGAAAGCAGGATGCGTGGAGAGGGCAAGGTATGCCCATGCCCCTCAAATATTAAGCTGTGAGCCAGAAGCTAAGAAGAGCTCCCAGTTCGTGGATAGCCACAAGAACTAAGTGCTTGTGTGAGCATATTAGAAGTTAAAGGGACTCACAAAATGAGGGAGAGAAAGCAAGGAAAGCTGAGAAACCAGCTAAGGTCCAAAGAAGCTAACTTGAGATAGGGACTTGCTCCATGGTTCATAAAAGCAGCTTGATGCAGAGAAAGGGATTCGCTCTAAAGAAGCATTAGTCCCCAAGAAGACATTGACACAAATCCTACAGCATGCCCAAGAATGGTGGGGGACGGGTTTAGTATTTCTTATTCTACCTTCATCTCTAAGAAGAGTATTGTCTCAGAAATGTTCTGCAAAACCATTTGCTACCACCAGTAAGCATTTAAAAATAGTAGACAGATTGGAAAGCTCGTGAGGCTCCACCTCATAGATGGACACGCTCAAGCTAGCAAGCAATTGCTGAGCTTTTGGCAATAGTCCTGCAGGTGAGAAAAAGCCCCTGCTCTCAGCAGTTTGTTCTGATGGAGGACCATTTCTCTGTATCTAGTCCTGAGATAAATACACCCCCCAAAACAAAGCCAGATGCATGGCTGGGCTCTCTCTGTCTGGCAATCCAAAGCACATGGGTCTAGCATGCAAGAATCAATCCAAACTGCACGCAAGTGGTCAGCAGTGGCATTTTGGCAGACACATCCTGTGTGTGCACACGTGGGGATGCAGACACAAGCACCCACCCACACTTATTAACCTTCAGTCACTAGTGAAGAGAAACCCCACCGCTCCCCTGGATCACACCTGGAGCTGTGCAGCATCAAAAACTTCCAAAATGTTCATGCTTTCTTGGCAGTGTTTATTTTCATGTGATCTATTTGCTGAAACACTGTCCTGACCAGAACACCATGCATCTTCAGACCAGTCAGATTGCAATGTTAATTATAGTAATGATAAAGTTTTCTTTTGGTCTGCTGTTGATGGATTTCACCTAAGGTTGTTTTCTTTTTCTTATTTAACATGCATCCATTTATTAGGATACATATTCCTGCATCCTGTTAGTCAGAAACATCTTCACTTCTGTAGCTGTGACACTGTCATCACTGCTTGTCACAAGCATCACCAGCCCCAGATTTCTAATCTCACAGTTGAGGCAGAAAACCTAACTCTAAACTTGCCGTAGACAGAAGGAGACATTGCTTGGCCTCTGCCTGTCTGTGTGACAATAGAGGGATGCTTATTTGTCACTTGGATGTCGTGCCATGGAAGCCCCAGAGGGTCTGCTGGGCGATCTTGCCTGCTTTTGGCAGAGCACGGGCAGTTTTGTATGACCCCACAGACCCTGCCTCAGGATGCTGGGCCTGAGGATACATTAAATACTCAGTGTAAAGATTCTGAACAAGACAGAAATCCACCAAAATCGACTGCCAATTATTTCACTGAAATGTCCACAGTTAAGCAGATTTTTCAGGGAATCTCCACACCCACGCTTGCCTTTTGCAGTGGGCATCTCGTTGTCTCTCTGATGCCAGCACACCTCCCCACTTCTCTCCTATTTCTTTGCTACCTCACTCATTACGGTGGTTTTGACAACCACCTTTGCACAGAGGGTCCTCAGATCAGCTCTCTCTGTCCTTAATTCTCCCCCTCTGGTCTTGGCCGCATCTTCAAATGTCTCCAGACTTACCGACTTGGAAGCCTTCTGAAATGAAGTCTTCCCAAAAGTGAAGTGCCGCCCCCTCATCCTCTTTCACGGCTGAGGCTTTGCCTCCTCTAAAGTACATTTGGGGATTTTTTTCCCCATTTACAAACAGAGAGGGGAAGGAGACACTTCTGGGATGAGAGTCTTCTTCACCATTGTAAATGTCCAAAGCAGGCCAGATGCGCGTGCCCTGAAAGCGCATTCGCCTCCGTTGCCTGTAAGGAGGTCCCCGGGGGTTGCACGAGGAGGTTGGCTGCCAGCTGACCTCTACTTGCGTGAAGGGAATCTCACTCAGTATGTTTCACAGTGAAGTGCGAGCTGCTTACCCAGTGGACAAACTCCTGCGGTAGCCCTCCACCTTGTCTGAGCAGAGCAGGCCTTATTTATTCTCACCATTACATGTTTTCAGCACTCCGCGCTTTCACAGGACAGTAGGATTTATAAGTCATCGACTTACCTCCATATTGTCTAATCTCACTTGCTCGTATTTGGGATTTTAGGGGCATACTCACAAATTTCTTAGCAAATGATGAAAGGTGTCACACCTTGTATAGCCTCTGTAGCTAAAATAGAAATGAATGTGAATGAAATCTTAAAAATGAAAGCCTTTCTCCAGCTGCACATAATACAGTCCAGCAACGTTGAGTCTCACTCTTGCTTTTAACTGTGCCATAAACTGCACATTACAGTACAATTTTCTGATGCATTTCTTGAAATGTAACCGTATACGTGAAAACAAATTATCTGTCTTCTGGTAGCAAAATCCATTTCTCCTTTTGCTATATAGTAATATTTATCAGCAGTGCAGACATTTATTTCATTTACCACCTTGCTGACCCTGCTTCATAGCTGCTTTCATCAGAGTGCAGGACCCAGAAATGTAACAACGTTCATTTTGCTCCTCCATCACTCACACTGCCCTGCAGTGCGTTTGATTTTGTGCTCACAACTGGTGATGATGACCGACTCCCGGCTTGCAGATTGTCTCAAGTGATGCTCCCAAATGGTGCAAACACTGTGGGAGCTATTGGGGTTCCTAACTGTAAGTCTCTAGGAGAGAGATTGTTGTTTGGAGACCCGCAGGTATCTGAGACATCTGCACAAAGCTTGTAGATATGGCAAAGCATCTATTCTGAGACTCACGTCCTTCTGGAGCAGCAGCTGGAGCTCAGGCGGGCAACTTCGGGGCACCATAAACAGCACTGGATGATTCTGTTTAGCAGCCTGAATTGCTTCCCAGTTGCATGAACCGCTCGTGCCATCTGGCCTTACTGTCAGGATCCAGCCTTCGTGTGCGCTCAGCCATCAGCTTCCAGGCATTTGGTTTCAAGCAATAGTACGAGCTTCCAGAGGCTGACATCTGTCCCCCAGGAACCCAGCTTGTTTCACAGCAGCAATCACGCAAGCAATGAGATGCTACCACAGAAATCTGGAGATTACAAAGTCCTCCAACCCTTTTGCTTCCCTAAAATGTTATACCCTAACAGAGGTACAGGTGGCATGAAAATATAAACTTGCGGTGAGGATTTCATTACTGAAAGGGGCTACAAAAGGTTACCTAACACAGTCTTCTTGCAAGGCATATGCACAATTCTACCTAGTTCTTCATGATTATTGACCTGGTCATAAGGCTCTCCGATATATTAAGAGTCCAGATACGTATACATACACGTGTACGAAGACTTCAAGAGCAAGCCAGCAGTACAGATGAGTTCAGTGCTGAAGTGAATGGAGCTAGAGAAATAAAAAGATGGGAGACTGATATGAAGAGAAATTCTAGAGAGGTACTGACTGCTATAGGCTCAAACAGCCCCTGCTTACAATGGTGCTTTTTAAACAGTAGCTGTTTGAGTCTAAGGTGCTGTGCAGAACAATTAAGAAAACAAAACTAACCAGAACCTTTGAGAGCTTCCTTTCTTCTGCTACCCTCATTTAATGCTGTCTTTGTTTGTTCCCAAGAGTAATTTCTCATGCAGATTATATATATATTTTTTTACCATTAATAGAGCTTTCCACAGCACTTAGCAGAAGTCAGTTGACTTTTTGACCAAAAAGGGGTGGGTCATGGTCAGTCCATCCTAATTTGCCACAGCATGGTCTTCTCTTTGAACCAGACTCACCTTCAGGGATGTGGCATGTCTGCAAGTTTTGTCATTGAGAAAATCGAGAAATGTGAAGTTTTGGTCTGATAAAATAGAACAGGGACCTGGAGTACTCTTGGAAGGAACAGACCTAACAGAGGGCCCGAGTTACTCTGTAAAAGAGAAGTCAGTGTTTTCTCCTTACTCAGGTCTGTCCGCGCTCCTCCATGCTCCCACCCCTGTCGTAGTTCACTGTATTCATGCCCTTACATGAAATAGCACGGCTGAATAATCAGTCAGCTCCTCCCAAGGTCCACGCAGCCTCAGAAGATACCAAAACACGCACGCGAGGCTAACGGCGCGGCAACATACTGCAACTTCTCATCCTTCCCCACAGCAGCTCATGAGATTATCCTGACAGTTTGGACGGGTCCTCAGTGCTGCTGGAGTGGAAATGAAGTCCAATGAATTCACGAGCACTATTTGCATACTTAAGTCTTAATTCAATCCGAGTATGGAAATTCTGACACTGGGATCACTTGAATTAGTGCTGGTGACTACTGAAGTCTCAAGTCTTCTGTCTTAATTCAATCTGAGATAAAACCCACCAACGTCAATTGGAATCCAAAGATTCGTTATTGGACCCCAACATAATTAAATAGTAAGTTATATCAACATGTACATTTTGTTAAAAAAACATAATTATGGTCACGGTGGGTCTTTACTAATTCTTGAAATCAGCCCGACAGAAGCATTTTTAATCATTTTTATGGCTATGTAAATAAGATGCAACCTTTAGTGTTTCAAAAACGCAAACAATGTTTATTTGTTGCTCATAAGTAATTCATGGACCCAACAATATTCAACAAAACTTCTTAATTTTTAACAGATTTCTTAATGAGCATAATTTTACAGAAAACCACCAACAAATAAATATATGAAAACAATTGCTTTTGACATCACAATGGTTAAACACATTAAATAATTCATTAAATTGTGCTTTACATCAATGAAAATCCCTAAGTCTACAAACTATCTTGTAAATAGGAATAAAAGTAGATATGGTTACTCACAATACAATCTCTTAGTAGCAGAGTTCACACACATGATTGCACATAAACAGAAGGAAAATTCCTAAAGAATAAAGTAATTTACAGCCTATTAATTTATCCTTTCACCTTAAATATGGCAATTGATGGGAACTCTTGATTTTATTTTTTTTCACTTCCAACATTTATTTGAAATCACAGAGCTAATGATATGGCCAAGAAGAAAGTCAAGGACTTTGTAGGCTATGGAACCCATTTCCCTCCACAAAATATCAACAGAGAAAGTACTACAAGAACCAAACTGAAAGAAGTGTTTCAGTGCAAACTGGGTACCTTTTCCAAGTATGCTTTTGCCACATGTAGGGAGGATACAGCAATCTGCTCCAGCAAAATGATTTTATTGTGATTGTTCATCTTGTACATCTGATTAGTCTCCACCAGCCTGGAAACAAGATATTCCTTACACCAGACGAAAAAAGAACGATTCCGCATGTATCAAGGGAACAGCAACGGATGAAAAAAAGAAGTGTCAGTGAAAGATCAAGTTTTATAACATCAGTGCTCACAACTGATACAAGACTGCAGGTGGGAAACAAGAACCCACTAGTGCAGAAGGAAGAGTGCGTTAATGAGAAGGCCAACTTGAGAAACCTCCTGGTTTCTGAAACATCTCCAGATGCAAAGGTGATGTGACCTGCCATTTGGTTTGGCTGAACGAATATGCTGCAGTGAGGAAGTTTGGCTCTGGATCTGACTTCCTTCACTTTTTTTGCTCTGTACTTTTGTTTTTAGCGAACTGCAAAAAACCACCACATTCTGGGTAGAAGCCCTGGCAAGGCTATTGCAGCCTCATTGTTAACACAACTGCAGTGAAGAATAACCCAACATCAGAAAAGGTGGTTTTTTTCTTTCCCCATGGTGATGAAGTTTTTTATTGTTAGCGCTGATGGGTGGGGAACAGAGGACAAATTTTCATTCCTTAATAAAGCATGGCCCATAGGCAATAGGCTGAGTTCTTGGACTAGACATCGAATTACCAGGAACAAGTTTTAACAACACAGCATGTTTCTCTGTCTGCTCCAAGCCTACAGTGAATTATAACTGGAAAAGGCAGCCAGTGCTGAGGATGTGATGGGAGAGATTAGCAAGTACATCTCCATTACAAAAGAATGAGGTCTGTTTCAGCACCACAGTAGCAGAAGCCAAATTGCCTTGTTTAAGCAATAAAATAATGCCAGGAAGATGGACAGAAATCCTATAGCTTTCTTGCTCATGAAGGTATTGAAAGGAACACACTGCGCTCCAATCTTAGACGAGCCAGTGTAATTACAGCGAAGTCCGTGCTGTCGGAGCAACGAAAACCTGGAATAACAGAGATATGAACCAGGGCCTTTGCTTTCGCATTACATTATTTCGGGTGCAGCGCCCAAGAGGAAAAAAGCGGCAAGCCTGTGTCTTAGAAGTCAGCCTGAGAGTATTTCCAAGCTGCTTTAGTTTCCACGTGCCAGGAAATTCTGCGAAAAAACCCAGCATTGCTGGCACAGCGAGTTTGCTGAATCTGTTGCTGGAGCTGGGGAAGGAGGTGCCGGATCCTCCAGTCCCAGGGGCTCTGGGCACGGTCTCTGCCGCTGGCTGCCCCCCTCCTCAACTGCTCCTGTACAACCAAGGCTATCTGCTACACAGGCTCCAGGAAAAAAACAAACAAACAAACAACAAACCAACTTCAATTTTAACTAAATCCCAAGCGTTAAGGCAAATCCCGTTAACATAGATGCTACAGCATATTAGCAGCTCTTCAAGCCCCTAATCTTTTCTCCTGGGAAATGACTGACGAAAAGGTTAGGCATCGCATTAAGGTATTGCCAAACTATTAAAGCTAATGTAAACCGCTCAAAGACTGCTTCGATTTTCCTCATTAGGCTTTGTTTTGTGTCAGGCAGAATGGTTGGTGTGCTTAGACAGCTGAAACTGATACTTACAGTCACTGGTGAGGCTGCAGGGAACAATTTCTGAGCTCTCTCTCCTCTCCCCTGCAAAGATAACGCTGCGTTTTCTAAATGAAACACGAGGCCCCCGTTGCTGTGAGCGGCGCAGAGCGGTGGCCTGCGGGGCAAAGAGGCAGGGACGCGGGGAAGGGGACGCAGCTTTGGTGCTCGGGAGGAAAAAGAAGGGGGGTTTTACAACAAAAGACGGGCTGGGACCGATTCTACTTCCTCACTTATGTTCCTCCTTAACGTGAGAGCGGCGTTGCACCTCTGCTCCGCGCGGC